>NC_050579.1:100382833-100627833 GCF_011100635.1 Trichosurus vulpecula
CTGATGGTTGGTAATAGTCTACAGAACCTCCAGGCTTTTTGCGAAGCTGAAATTCATTAATAGGTCATGGCCAAGCCCTTTCAGATATAATCAGAACTTTTTCCCTGGAACCAATGCCGAGCATATCCAATTTGTCTCTCTCAGAGTCTAAACTCTGAGGATTTCCATCTCCCAAGTATGGGAATCCCTGTTCCAGGCAACAAGTCCTCTTTTCAAATATCTCTCTCTCTCTTAAGGAGATTAGGGTTAAGAAAGCAATGGCCTTAAATTCTCCTCTCAGGCTGCATGAAGGCATAAATCCTACGGCCATTTTTTCTGTTGCAAAATGAAACTGCTAACAGGCAGGATAGGGTGGTTTCCTCTGCCCCTGCTGCACTCTTCAAAAGGTGAAATAAAGTCCTCAAACACTAAAGGTGGTTTCAAAAGCTGAGTAATTCCTCCATCACTGTCTTCTGGACTCAACTCCACTATTAAACTTGGTCATTCTCTCACTTTTGCATATCAAAAACAAGTGGGTAGAGAATTACTTCCACAGCAAATCTGACTATAATCCTTCAGGGCTAAAATGGGTCTTTAATTAAATAAATGGAGGACTTCCAAGTATTCCTGATGAAAACACCAGAGCTGCATAGAAATTTGGAAATACTAAACAAGAAGTAAAAAAGAAGGTAAACACAGGTGAACAGTATAAGGAACTAAACAAAGAAAAACTGTTCACAAATTATATGAGGAGATAATAAATATATCACCTAATAACTCTCTCAATATCAGGGGTTATAGAGAGAGTCTAATTTGACAGAGGTCCTGAGAGTCTTTCTGTAATGTTCTAATTATCTTAAAAGACTAGAAAGAAAGAGGAAGAAGAAAATACTGGGGTAGGGGGAAAGAGAGAGGAAGAATGGAAAAAACCATCTTACATCATTGGAGTGTTCAAGTAAAAGTCTATAGAAGCAAGACAAAAGGGGTGCTAGGGTGCCCACTCAGGCAACGCTTGAACCTTACTCTCATCTAAACTGGTCAAAGTGGAGAACACATGTTTACATACATGTGGGTATACATTTCACCCAGTAGGGAAACAGGAGGAAAAGATGTTAAGGGAAAGGAGGTGAGTGACAGAGAGAGAGAGAGAGAGAGAGAGAGAGAGAGAGAGAGAGAGCGACCAGATTGAGGGAGGGAGTAGTCAGAAGCAAGAAAAACTCTTAAAGTAGGGAAAGAAACATAAAGAAGGAAAAGTATATGAGAATAGGATTGAGGGAAATACACAACTAACAATCACAACCATGAATATGAATGGTATGAATTCACCCATAAAACAAGAGAGATTAGCATAATGGATAAGAAACTAGAATTTAGCAATATGTGGTTTAAAAGAAACATGCATGAAATAGAAAGATACATACAGTTAAAATAAGGAGCTGGATCAGAATTTCTTATACTTCAAATGAAATTTAAAAGGCAAAGGTAGCAATCATAATTTCAAACAAAGCAATAGCAAAAATAGACCATGCTATAAGATACAAGGTGAAACATATATGCACTAAAGGTCATAGCATTTAAATGCTTAAAGGAAAAGTTAAATGAGTATATTAGGAAGGCAGAATTTATGATTTCAAAGAGAATCTCATATGTGCCTAAAAGGTCCGGAACCACAGGATATAAGGAATTCTCTAGGCAGAAGGCAGGAGAACTAAAGCATGTATTTAAACTCCACAGTAACAAGCCCACAAACCAGCGTCCCCATTTTGATATTTTCATCAAAAGCTTCCAGGCCCAATAAGTCCACCTCACAAGGGTAACCAGGAGGCCACAGAGAAGTGAGATGGTATAAGGCAAAATCGTATACATGCTTCCCCTTTATGGTAAGAAGATTACCCACTAGCCTCCAGTCAGCTCTGCTACCGGCAGCTCAGCTTCAGCTGTAGGCATCTCTGGCCCCAACCAGAAGAGAGAGAATCTTCAAGGTGTCTTCTCCCCTCTTATAGAGTTTTTGACATCATCAAGCGCCGCCTGAACGACCAGTGCCGATTGGTTCTTGACTTGGCCCCTCCCCCTAGCGTAGACCAGGTTAACACACCTCCCCTCAGCCAGCCCCATGACTCATCACACAGGAAGTTCTCTGATTCCTGGCATGGTCGCTGGGCTTCCTGCCCCGGAAGAGCAAGCCCCAGTGTCCAGGGAAGCTCAATGAGGTAAGCCAAGTCATTCAAAGAAAACAAAGTCCATTCTGGTTACAATGAGTTATAATGAGAAATAGACAGTAAAACTATAATAATGGGGGACCTCAATTTGTCCCTTTCTCAAACTAACACAAATCTAACAAAAAATAAAGAAATGAAGGACATGAATAAAATTTTAGAAAAGTTAGATGTGATAGACCTCTGGAAGTTGCTGAATAGGAATAAAAGGGAATACACATGGTACTCAGTTGTGCATGGTGCCATCACAAAAACTAACCCTGTATTTTACCATAAAAACATCACAGAGAAAAGTAGGAATATTAAATCTTTTATCAGATATACTGCATTAAATTTATATTCAATAAACAATCTTTAAAGCAAAGATTAAAAATTAATTGGAAACTAAATTATAATACTAAAAGATGGTGTAGCCAGAATGGCCTTTGTTTTCTTTGAATGACTCAGCTTACCTCATTGAGCTTCCCTGGACGCTGGGGCTTGCTCTTCCGGGGCAGGACCAGACAACTTCCTGTGTGATGAGTCATGGGGCTGGCTGAGGGGAGGTGTTAATGTCTATGCTAGGGGGAGGGGCCAACTCAGGAACCAATCGGCCCTGGTCATTCGGGCGGAGCTTGATGATGTCAAAAACCCTATAAGAGGGGAGAGGACAGCTTGAAGAGCTCTCTTTCCTTTTCCGGTTTGAGCCAGCGACAGTTACATCGTCAGTTACAGCGACAGTTACATCGTCAGTTACAGTTGCAGCTTCAGTTACAGACACAGACACAGCTGAGGCAGGAGCTGCCAGTAGCAGAGCTGACCTACGGGAGGAAGCTGAACAAAGACTTCAGTCCAGTGGGTAATCTTATTACCATAAAGGGGGAAACATGATTTTGCTTTACGCAATCATGTTTCTCTGTAGCCTCCTGGTTACTCTTTCAAGGCGTACTTATTGGGCCTGGAAGATTTTGATCAACATATCAAAATGGGGCTTCTGGTTCATGGGTTGGTTACTGTGGAGCCTAAATAAATGTTTTGATTCTTCTGCCTTCTACTTTGAGAGTTTCTTATATCCGGCGGTTCCGAACCTTTCAGACATGTTTATGATCCTCTTTGAGATTATAAACTCGGCACTCCTGATACAGAGTGGTAAAAAAACAAATGACAGAAGTATTCAATAACCTCATTAAAGATAATGACAACAATTGCACAACATACCAAAATTTGAGGGATGCAGCCAAATCAATATTTAGGGGAAATTTTCTATCACTAAGCACTATCATCAGTAAAAGAGAGAAAGAACAAATAAATGAATTGTCCACAGAATTTTTTCAAAAGACTTAGAAAACTGACAAATTAAACTCCTAATTAAGCATCAAAATTTGAATCCTGAAACCAAGGACTAGATTAACAAAAGTGAAGGAAAAAAAGCATTGAATTAATAAATAAAATGAGGGGATGGTTTAATGAAAAAATAAAAACAATGAAATAGACAAGCCATTAGCAAACTTGATTTTTAAGAAGAAGAAAACTAAATTACCAGTATCAACAATGAAAAAAAATTCATTCACAACCAATTAAGAAGAAATGAAAGGTTTTAGGAAGTGTTTCACCAAATTATATGCCCCCCAAAAACTGACCATCGAAATGAAATGGACATTTACAAAAATTAAAAAGAAATCAGCATGATTAACAGAACAGGAAATAGAGGACTCAAATAATTTTGTCTTAGAAAAAGAAATTGAACAATCCATGAATGAATTGCAAAAGGAAAAAAAATTGAAAAAAAAATAGTAGAGTCCTGCCAAATTGCTTCTATGAAACAAATATTGTTTTGAAATCTGAACTAAAAAGAGTCAAAACAGAAAAAAAAATTATAACCTAACATCCCTAACGAATATTGATGTAAACTTTTAAAATAAAATATTAACATGAAAACTGCAGTAATATATCACAAAGATAGACTGTAACCAGGTTGGATTTATGCCAGGAATGCAAAGCTGATAAAATATTAGGAAAAGTATGTCTAATTGACCATATTAATAAGAATAATAAAATCATATGATCATATCAATAGATGTAGAAAAACCTTTTCAATGGTTTGTAATACCCATTCCTGTCAAAATACCAGAAAACAAAGGAATAAATGGAATTTTCCTTTAAATGATAAGTAGTGTCCCATCTAAAATCAAGAGCTAGCGTTATCTGTAGTGGAGATAAATTAGGGTGCTTTTCATTAAGATCAGAGGTGAAGTAAGAATGCTCATGTTCACCATTACTACTCATTACTGGAAATGTTGGTTATAACAATAAGACAAGAAAAATAAATTGAGGGAATAAACAAAAGCAAAGAGGATACAAAATTATCACATTTTGTAGTTGACAATTTACTTAGAGAACCCTAGGGAATCAACTACAAAATTAATTGAAACAATGGACAATTTCAGCAAAGTTGTAAGATATAAAATAAGCCCACATAAATCATTGTTTCTGTTTATTACCAACAAAATGAAGCAAAAAGAGAAAAAGAAATTCCAATTAAAATACAAAATATTTATACCTACAGTCAGTATAAAATACTTGATAGTCTACCTGCCAAGATACACATAGAAACCATATGAACAAAATTACAAACCACTCTTAAACAAATAAAAGACAAGCCTAAATAGCTAGAGAAATATTAATTACTCACAGATACACTGAGCCAATAAAATAAAAATGACTAGTCCAACTAAATGAATTTAGTCCATCAGTACCATATTAATTAAACTACCAAGAGATCACTTTATAAAACTAGAAAAATAATAATAAAATTCATTTAGAGGAACATAGGGAATTAAAGAAAAAAGTGGGAAGAGAGGAAACCTAGCAG
Source organism: Trichosurus vulpecula (assembly GCF_011100635.1). NCBI lineage: Eukaryota > Metazoa > Chordata > Mammalia > Diprotodontia > Phalangeridae > Trichosurus > Trichosurus vulpecula. The sequence continues at coordinate 100,387,880 of NC_050579.1, forward strand.
TATCAGATCTCAAACTTGCTACAACACAGTAAGCATCAAAGCAATTCAGTACTGGGTAAGAAATAGAGAGGTTGAGCACTGGGGTGGATTAGGCATAGAATTAAACACAATAGCCTAACGTTTAATAAACCTGACGATCCCAACTATTGAGACAAGAACTCACTCTTTGACAGAAACTATTGGGAAAGTAGGATATCGGTCCAAATCAAACTAGGTATAGTACAACATGTCACACCATATACCAAAACAAGCTCCAAATAGGTACATGACTTAGATACGAATGACGATAGCATAAACAAATTTAGCACAAGGAAAAAAATGACCTGTCAGCGAGGGTCACGGGAGGTAAAATAGACAATTTCAACACCATCAAATTGAGAAAAAAAAAATTCACAAATAAAACCAATGCAGCTAAAATGAGAAGACAAGTGGCAAATAGTGGTAGGAAATATTTGCGACAAGTTTCTCTGATAAGGATATGTAGGTGGTTTGGTGAGGGGAGAAAAGCAGAACAAAGCAGACTGCATAAAATACAGATCATGTATTCAACATACTACTTATTTGTCAACACCCTCTTCTTTGGTGTAAAGAGGGAGACAAGGAACAAAGAGAGGGAGAAGAATAATTTTTAAAAAAAGATAGAATGAGGGAAAACACACAATAAACAATTGTAACCATGAACATGAATGAGATAGACATCCATAAAAGGGAACCTGGTAGCAGAATATACTAGAAAGCAGACTCCAACAATATGGTACTTAGGAGAAACACTCATGAAGCATAAAGATTTAAGCAGAATTAAAATAAGAGTCAGGGACAAAATCTAATATGCTTTAAAAAGGGAGAAGTAGCAACTATGATCTCAGACAAGAAAATGGAGAAATATGCTTGATTAAAACAGATAAACAAGTACATTACATTAAGACTAAAGGAATTATAGAAAATAAAGTAGTATCAGTAAGGATAGTGTTTTTGCCTTTTTGTTGGTAGAGTTTAGGAAGGAGGAGCTAGCAATAGTGTTCCCAAAAAAGAAAAGAAATGGAAGACAGTCACTGAAACATCTCTAAAAAAAATAGAGGGGAAGAACAGAAAGTTCATAGGGAAATATAAACAGAAAAGCTTTGAAAGTGAGGTGTTAAACATACTATACTTTTAAAGTGAAAAGCAAGCTATATGTAACGGAAAATTCATGGGTTTGTATGTAGTCTTCTTTTTCTATTCTACTTTATGTATTTAAAGGCTTCCTTTTTGGTGTTTGTTAAATTCAGAATTTTAAAAAATTTCTAGAAAAAAAGCCATTGAGTATCATGATAGTCTCTTATGTAGTCTAACATATTGAAGGAACAGGAGAAAGATTTCCATATTTTTCTGTTATCTCTTTTTTCCCCTTTCTCCCATCCAGTTGGCTAGACCAAAAGCTAAAAAGGAAAAAAAAACACAACAACAACAAACCTTTCTCAAATTAGTTTCCAATTCAAATAATTCTTTTTAAAGTAAATCCAATTTTATTAGGAGATGGATTCATCACATTTACACATACACATGAAAAGACAAGAAAAACAAACATTTTTGCCAACACACACATTCATCCATACAACCAAAAACGGCGCAGCATTTTCAGTTAACTTTTCTGGGCTCCATGCCAGCTCTTACAAGTTTTCCTACTCTTTTACAGGGACGGGGGAAAAGGGACTGTCTTATCTCTGTTTCTTTTTGTATTGCAGGTTCTTAATTCTAAATGAGGGTTGTTTGAGTACTTACTGTCATAGAAACAGTTAAATTCTGTTTTAAACAAACTAAGGCAAGAAGGTAAGGTGCAGTAGAGAAGAATATTGAATCTGGTGTCTGAAGTAGATTCTAGTAGATTCTAGTCTAAAGAAGAACTAGATTCAAATCCTATCTCTATCCCTTTCTACCTGTGAGAGTTGGAAAGGTAACAACTTGTCTGGCCCCAGTTTCAGCACTGGTAAAAAAAAAAAGTGGGTTAGACTAGATGGCATCTAAGGACCCCTTCAGCTCTAAATCTTTAATCATATTAGATAAAACCAAGTGCCCTCACCAGCAAACAACTACTTTCTTTCCCAGTTAACTTAGATACTATTACAGTTTGGATTACAAGGTTCCCCTGTTTTGGTTCATTCTAGTTACATTATATGATAATCATTATATAGTCCTGATGAGATTAAATAATAATCATTTAGAAACCTATTAATGCCTGAACAATTAGCTAAATAATATTGGCTTTTCACTGTAGTTCAAAACTAGGCTCCTGTTGACTGTAGTTGTGTACTAAGTTAAAGCGAAGCAGCTTAACTCCTTCCTGATTCTTTGGTTGGTGATGACTTAAAATGATGCTGCCAGGAATCCTCAAACAACCACTTGAGGGCAGATCCATCATTTCTAATGACTTCTGGACAATGGTCCAAAGGCTCCCCAATTTACGAGCTTTAGGACGGTGATCTAAATCAGGGCAAATAATGGTTTCAAGTCACTAGGATGCACTTAATCTTAACTCTAAGGTCCCCCTAATTTATGAGCCAGTTACTGGGATCCTGGATGATTAACACAAATAAAGATGACTATTCCATAGCAGAAATAATTTCAAGAACAAAAGGTCCCAAGAAAACTAATCAGTAGGAAGTAGACCCTTGAGCCAAACATGTTGCATTGCTAAACTCCCAGTTGTGGTTTTGCCCTTGAATTTTACTCACCATTTATATTTAGCCACCCAAAATCTGCTCCTGTTGAAACCATACTATTAAGTGCATATTGTAATAACATGTTTGGGTAAGAGTCACAAAAAAAGAAATGCCCATAAGAACTTACAGGGGAAATTAATATTACTAAGCAAATGTTTGTTCTTTCAGTCCTGGTGCCAATTTAAATTTTTCTATAGCTTTAAATTTTTTTCCTAAAAATGAATTAGAGAATGTATACAAAGTTCTCCTACCTATTTTAAGTCTTATATTTGGCAGCAAATGCCTCTCTAAATAAATGATTTTGTAGTATGTAAGGGTTCATACTAAGAAAGGGAAAGGAGAGTCCACATGGAAAAGTTAAGTATTAAACAAGACCATATATTAAGTTAGAGTTGGAAGGGACTTCAGATGCTATTGAGTTTAACCATTTCATTTTATAGATAATGAAACTGAGGCTGAGAGAAGTTAAATGATTTGCAGCTAGTACACATCTGAGGCAAGATTTGAATTTGGATCATCCTAACTCGAAGCTCAGGACTCTTATCTATGCACCACTTACATTCTGTGCAGTTGACCATTGCCTCTGAGCATGCTGAAAATCTCCAAGAACTCATTGTAGGCAGCATGGGGGTAAACTCCAAAGAAAGTTTTCCAGCTTTTCCTCCTTTTATACAGGAAAGGTATTACTTTTAATGGGACTTAATCAGCTTTCCCTGAGTCCCAGAGATGTTAGAGCAGTGTTTGGTAGGGAAGCAAAGTATTTTCTGTTATTTCATCTCCTAGAAGTATACTTTAAGACTCATTGATAAGCAGCCATTAGCTTATAACAGACAAGAAACAAAGGGGGGGAAGGAAGGAAGAAAAGGAAGGAAGGAAGGAAGAAAGGAAGAAAGGCAAGGAAGGAAGGAAGGAAGGAAGGAAGGAAGGAAGGAAGGAAAGAAGGAAGGAAGGAAGAAAGAAAGGAAAGGAAGGAAGGAAGGAAAGAAAGGAAGGAAAGAAAGAAAGGGAAGGAAGGAAGGAAAGAAAGGGAAGGAAGGAAGGAAAGGAAACAAAGGAAGGAAGGAAAGGAAATGAGGAAGGAAGGAAAGGAAGGAAAAGAAGGAAGGGAAGGAAGGAAAGAAAGAAGGAAAGAAAGAAAGAAAGAAAGAAAGAAAGAAAGAAAGAAAGAAAGAAAGAAAGAAGAAAGAAAAGAAGGAAGGGAGAGAAGAAGGAAGGAAGAAAAGAAGGAAGGAAGGTGTAAGGGCAAGCAAAGTGGGACTTTTTATTGTTTTTTTTTCTTTTGGAGTGCTTCTCAGCACTAAGGCAATCAAGTGCCTTCCATTGAGTCTTACCTTTGTTTGTAGGAAGGCCCACACCCTTTTGCTAACTAGGTCATGGGAGGTGTGAAGCCCTCAAAAGGTGTGAAACCCTTAGGCCCTGAAAAAGGGTATATGTACTCTGAGGGTAGCCATTAAGCTAGGACTCTCAGAACTGCCTGATGAGAGGTTTTACTTTGTGGGGCTCACTCACTGGAAGAGTGTCATGTAATTTGACCAGATGAGACTCTGGGTAGCTGTTAAGAAGTCCCCAAGCTTTGAAAATCCAGATGTTGGTACTTCTCTCTCTGGTAACTATGTATGTATTGCTATAGTTAGACGGAAGCCTGTAGGTTGATCTGTTTATATTTTTTTCTGTTTGTGATTTCCGTTTGTATTTTCTCTGAAGTTCAAGGTGCTGACTTTTTCCCCTGAACTAAGTGAATGATCTATGTATGTTTAAAGCGAGATTGCAAACTCCTTAAAGTTGCTTTTCTCAGAAAAGCAGATCAAAGAACCTCTTCTGGTAGCCCTCCTGTGTGCTGGTGTTATTGGCCTTACACAGCCACAGTAGTGGCAAGTAACATTGTTGTTAAGGAAGGAAGGGGAAAAACAAGCAAAAAACTAAAAAATAAAAGTGTTATGTTTGTTCATTGCGTCTATTTCTGATTTAACTCAATTCCGATTAGCCAGTCTCCAGACTCTAATGCATACAATAAATGCAGGTTAACATTCCCTCAGGTTTTTTGTTTGATATTTGATATGTTGCAGGATCTTACAAATATAAGATGGGCCAGCAGACAGCATCCTGATACTGGAACTGGCCCACAATATAAGGGACTAGCCTAAATGAAATCTAAGTCCCTTCTGAGATCTGAGATGATTCCTTATAGTGCTATGCTAGCTATTATTATTTGCTATTATCAGTATTTCTATATGATAGAGGGGTCATTGGGTTATAGTGGACAGAATGTTGGATTTAGAGTCAAGAATATCTGACTGACCTGTCAGATTGGTTAACATGACAAAACAGGAAAATGATAAATGTTGGAGATGTAGGAAAATTGAAACACTATTGTATTGTTGGTGGAGTTGTGAACTGATCCAACCTTCCTGGAGAGCAATTTGGAACTATGCCCAAAGTGCTATAAAAATGTGCATACTCTTTGACCCAGCAATACCACTTCTAGGGTTATATCCCAAAGAGATGATACAAGGGGGAAAAGGACCTGTATGTACAAAAATATTTATAGCAGCTCTTTTTGTGGTGGCAAAGAACTGGAAATCAAGGGGATATCCATCAATTGGGGAATGGCTAAACAAATTATGGTATATGAATGTAATGGAATACTATTGTGCTATAAGAGATGAGCAGCAGATAGACTTCAAAAAAACCTGGAAAGACTTACACACACTGTTGCTGAGTGAAGCGAGCAGAAGCAGGAGAACATTGTACACAACCACAGCCACATTGCTTCTGTGATGAGTAACTTTGATAGACTTGGCTCTTCTCAACAATGCAAGGTTCTAAGAAAGCTCCAAAAGACTCATGATGGAAAAGACTGTCCACATCCGGAAAAGAATTACGGAATCTGAATGCAGATTGAAGCAAACTATTGGCTCTCTTTTTTTTGCCTTTATTCTTTTATTTTTGGTTTTTTTACATCTTTCTCATGGTTCCTTTCATTGGTTATAATTCTTCTTTACAACTTGCTTATTGGGAAAATAAGTTTAATGTGAAGGTACATGTAGAACCTATATCAGATTACTTGCCATCTTTGGAGGAGGAGGGAGAGGGAGGGGAAGAAAATTTGGAACTCAAAAACTTGTGGAATTAGGTGTTCTAAACTAAATTAATTAATTAATTTGAAAAACCCAAGATCAGCCTGGTTCTAATACTAATATAGTCTCAATGGTGTGATCCTGATGTGGTTTGGGCCCAGGGCATCAAATCTAGACCAGAACAGTTTAAAACCTTCAATATGACTCCAGTTGATCTTGAAACAATTTCAGAGTATGCATTTAGTGCAGACTCCATCCCTGGAATTGAAGAGAGGGTAGGGTACAGAATTTCAGAGTAAATAGCCTTCTCACCACATTCTCTATCTTCATTCCACTGCTATGTCCTGGGGTACTATACTACAAATATTATTATGATTCATGAAATTTAAAATAATAGGTGTAAAGAATATGTGGGATATTGGGACTTTGACAGACATATTTGAAAATAAAGCTAGGCTTTTTGAGGCTGCATAGAAGTCTGTGTCTAGAAGAAATGGAAGTGGGTAAATCACATATGAAGAAAGGGGCTAATAAGAAGGGACAACCAGTCGAGACCAGTCTGTGAGTTTAAATAGCTCAAATAGAAGCAGTAAGCAAATTGCTACAAGACAATAAATATAGCAATCAATTATAAACTAAAAACATGGAATACTGGAATAATGACTGTGGTTTCAGGGAGTAAGATTAGGATGTGTGAATTAGTCTAAGTATGTTGTTGTCCTTCTTCATCCTGGTGGACCAATGACATTGTCCAAGTTTTGATGGCTTAGAATGAGTGTAAATAGCAACTGTTTCTGTTCTGGCCAGAAACTTTGAGAGTCTTCTCCTCCCAGACTGACATTTTTGTGATGGTAAATTAGACCATCTTTTGTCTCAATTCTTCCCTAGCCCTTAGTCATTGAATGGGTATTGTCTGAGACAAATTGAGGCCTATTAAATGAAAAACTGGAATTGCAGAGAGTCCAAGCTCATTGTTGAAGTTTTTAGAGGTTCTATCTAAACCAATCTCACCTCTAACTGAGAAGAATGAATCATAGATTCCTCATCCTTCACTACCCACTCTCAGTTATTCCATATATTCCATCCATTTTTAAATCTCACTGTTTCCTCCTTCACAACATCTCTCACACGCATTCCCTTCCCTCCACTCATACAAGCCACAAGCTCTCATCACTTCTTGCATGGACTATTGGAGAAGCCTTCCTCTCTTCTGCATTTCTTCCCACTTCAATCCATCTTCAACTCAGTTGCCAAGGTGATTTTTCTAAAGTATTCTTAGAAAAGTTCTTACCTCCTAGATCAAGTACAAACTATATTTAGATTTTAAAACGCTTTGTAATATGTCCCCTTCCTACCTTTCCAAGCTTGTTACTTATATTTTATTCCCCTCTACACTCCCTAAGATCCAGCTATACTAGTCTATCTGCAATTCCACAAACAGACCCCTCCATTTCCCATTTTTGTGACTTTGCACAAAAAGGCTATATGGGGACTACCCCCGTGCTTGGAATGCTCTGGCCTCTCACCTCTGCCTCTTAGTTCCTTCACTTTGTTCAAGAGTCAGTTCAAGTCACACTTTCCGCAGGAGGCCTTCCTAGTCCCACTCCCTCCCTCCCCACCTTAGTGCCTTCCCCATTCAGACTACTTTTCATGTACTCTGCATATATTATGCATCTATCTAGTTATCTACATATTGCATCTCTCAATGCACTGTACATTCCTTGAAAGCAGGGACCTTTTTTTGCCTTTCTTTGTATTCCTAGAACTCAGCGCAGTGCTTGACACATAGCATACACTTAATAAATGTTGTTAATAGACTTAAAAAATGTTATAACTGAAACAGAGCTCGAAGGTCATCCAGTCCTTTACAGATAAAGAAACAGGCTCAGGAAGATTAAGAGACTGACCCAAAATCACACAGGTATGTGACAGGTAGTGGCAGAGTGAAGACTCAAATACCTAGCCTGCTGCACATCCACTATACAGTTCACTCTATCCTAATGAGAAAAAAAATGAAAGAGACCCCTTGATGGAAGCTACCTCCCTCCCTCCTGATGTCACACTGCCATCTAGGATTTTTCTAAGAGAAGGAAACCAACTGTAAAAGTAGAAGTTTTAATGATGTTAATCACTGTATCAATCAAGCAAGTGGCAAGAAATCAAATAATTATTGATGTAGACAATTTAGTTCATGAGAACCATGAGAACCATGAGCTGAACTACCTCTGGTTACCAAATCAACAGATTTCCCATGATAAAGCAGCTAACGAAGTAGGGCAAGATACCCATAACATGGTTATCAATAAAAGGGGAAATTGTGCAAGGGTAGTGACGTGGCTACTGAAGAGATGGCTAGGGATTAGAATAGAAAAGAGAAATCCTATAATTTTCTCTTTTTTTCACTATTCCAGCTTTTTATTGAGAAACCTAGAGAGGGAGAGGTGAAAGAATTAAGCAAACCAGGCCACTTCTTAGAAGAACCGCTTCTCATATGAATGGAGTCCATGGACAACTCCTTCCACCTGAGCAGATGATGTCCTCTTCTCAAATTTCAGCTCCCCGAGTACATTATGGCTCTGACTTGAGTCAGACTCTTGGCACCAATATCTTGGCAGGAGTTCTGGATGCCAGCAACCAAGTAGGGAACAAGCTTGTGGATGGGCCCTTTGTCCTGCATGCCCTAGAAGCCCCTTGAGCCACTTGATTTTGTCTGCTTCACTGAAGTAATGGTTCTGGCTGCCGAAGTTCTTGTCCATGGCATCCAGGGAGCCCATCCCCGGGTATTTCTTTAGCCGGATCCCATCAGAGAAGAAGTACTCTCCTGGGGCCTCTGTGGTGGCCACCAACAGAGAACCCATCATCACTGTGGAAGCTCCAAGGGCAAGAGCTTTGGCAATGTGGCCCACATTTTGGATGCCCACATCTGCAATGACTGGGACACTGAAGCGTGGTGCATATTCTGAAACTTTGTATACAGCTGTCGCCTGAGGCCACCCATACGCCAGCACTTCCTGTGTGATGCAGATGGAGCCACCGCCCATGCCAACCCTCATGGCTTCCACTCCAGCATCAATGAGGTTGTCACCATGTTGCCACTGACAACCTGGAGGTTGTTATATTTCTCCTTGATGTACTTAACCATATTAATTTGGAAAATGGAGTTTCCTTGGGAAAATTCCAACACAACCACATTGACACTAGCTTGGGTCAGCAAGTCAAGACAATACTTTTCATCCTCATGTGTACCTATGGCTGCCCCGCACAAAAATTGCTTCTTGGTGTCCTTGGATGCCAGGGGATAGTCTCAATTCTTCTTCAGGTCCAGCAGGCAATGATGGCTACTAGCTCATCACCCTCATTCATGATGGGTAGCTTCCCTTTCTTTCTCCACCACAAGATTTCATTGGCTTCTTTTAGTGTGACTCCTACAGGAGTCACCACTAGATGCTCCTACCTGGTCATTATCTCGCCCAGGAAATGGTCATGTTCCTCCTCCTTGAGAAAGTCAATGTCACGTGAGGATGTGATGCCCACTAGGCAGCTGCCCATCTTGCCACTGTCCCTGATTGGGTTTCCACAGAAGCCATGCCTTGCCTTGGCTTCAAACACATCTCTGACTCAATCTCTGGGGCTCAGGACCACGGGGTCAGTGATGAAGCCCTGCTCATACTTCTTCACTTGGCGCATTTCATTGGCCTGGAATTCTGGGATGCAGTTGTGATGGATAAAGCCAATACCTCCTGTCAGCACCAAGGCTATGGCCATCCCAGCTTCGGTGACTGTGTCCACTAGGGACAAAACAAGTGGGGTCTTCAAGGTTATCTTTTTGTAAGTGCTGACGTTAGGTCTACTTGGTCTGCTGTGAAGTCTATAAAGCCCAGCAGAATGAGGAATTCATTGTACATGAGCCCATCTCCACTGTGCCGTGAGGCCATGGTCTGGAACGTAACAAGTGCCTCCTCTGATGAGATAGTCTGCCATGGCGGGGACAGGATGGGGAAGGGGGCGAAATCCTATAATTTTCAAGAAAAAAAACTCCTCTAAAAATTCTTATTTATATTCAAATTTTTTAAAAGACATGCTGAAGACTCCTACAGGAAATCCAGTTTCTTCCTCTTTTTCTTCTGTCAAATAATGAGCCCAATTCACTATTATCATCATACAATCAAGATATGTTTAACAATGGATAAGCTCTTTAACTTCTCCATCCAACCGTATATCATAATCTTGGCAGTAAGCATTCTTCATCCATTTAATTTTCCCTGTGTGGATGATGAGGCTGAATAGTTATTATAGTTACAAGAGATTATGGGATCCTAGTCGAGAACCTTTGCAAGTATTCTAGGGATTAATGCAACCAGGGCACAATGACATGAGGAAACAGGTAAAATCACGAAATTCCTGATACTAAACTCTCCAAAACAAAGGGCCAGCTTTTTAATATTAGTATTCTACTATGGTCAGCTAATCAATAAGTATTCATTAAGTACCCACTATGTGCCAGGCATTGTGCTAAGCACTAGGAATACAAAGAGGGACAAAAAGGCAGTCCCTGGTCTCAAGGAGCTCATAGTCTAATGGGGGAGATTATGTGAAAACAACTAAGAATAAATAAGATATATATTGGATGAATTGGAAATAATCGAGGGAAGGCATCAGTATTAAATGGGGTCAGGAAAGGCTTCTTATAGAAGGTGGGATTTTTGCTAGGATCTAAAGGAAGCCAGAAGGCAAAGATAAGGAAGGAGAGTATTATAAGCGTGGGAAACAGACAGACAAAATGTCCAGAGTTGAGCGATGTAAGGCCTTGTTCAAGGAACGGCGACAAGACCGATGTCACTGGATTATGAAGTTTGATGAGAGGAAGTAGGGTATAAGAAGACTGGAAAGGTCGGGTTTGGGGGTTAGATTAGGTTATGAAGAACTTTGAATGCCAAAACATTTCGTATTTGATGCTATAGGAAGCCACTGGAATTTATTGAATATGTGTGTGTGACCCATGATTAGATCTTTGTTTTAGGGAGATTAATTTGACAGCTGAATGGAGGATGTACTGGAATACGGGGAGAATTAAGGCAAGGAAACTAGCCAACAAGTTATTACAATACAAGCATGAGGTGATGAGGGCCTAGACCAGGGTGGTAGTACTGTCAAAGGAAAAGGAGAGAGGTTATAAAGGTAAAATTGAGAGGCCTTAGCAACAGATGAGATACGGGAGCTGGGAGAGAGTGTAACACTGTAACACTGGAAGAGTAGGAAGTTGGGGCAATCAATAGTAATTGGGAAATACAAAAAGGGGAAGGATTGGAGGAGGAAGAAGATAATGATTTCAGTTTGCACATGTTGGGTCTAAGACACCCACAGGACATCCAGTCTGAGATATCTAGTAGGTAGTTGGAGATGTGAGTCTGGAGCTCAGTTGTAGGGCTGTAAGTCCACTGTGAAAACACTACAGAGAACCAAAAAGGAGAATCACGCAGAAGCTAATAACAAGATGCATGGTGGGTATGAGCAGGCTATAATACATTATAAAAAATAAATTATGGAGAACAATGGTGAAATTTTCATCAAAGAACCAGATGGATGAAAAAAGAAAATGGGCTCATCTTTTTAACTCATATGGCTCTTTGACGAAATCTTTCACTGGAGAGTTCTATGACTCAGTTATACAACAATTTCAGTAAATGGTCTCCTACCTTTAGTCTCTCTCCTATAAAATCTGTCTTCCACAGAGTTGGCAGATTCATATTCCTAAAACATAGATATGACCATGCCAATCCCACATAAAAATATCACATTATTGCATCTCTGATAAAATACAAACTCAGCCTGATATTTGAAACCTTTCCAATCTTATTTAAAATTATTCCCCTTCACCCATTCTGTGTTCCAGTCAAACTTGCCTGTTAGCTATTACCCATACACAATGTTCTACGTGCTGCCTCAGTGTCTTTGCAAAAGTGATTCTTCATGTCTGTCTCCACATCACAGCATCCCGAGTTTCCTTCTAAGCAAAGTTCAGTTGGCCCAGACTACATAAGGCCTTTCCTTATCTTCCCTATTATTGAACATTCTCTCTCTCTTGAAATTGCTTTGTATTACTTTCTATATGCAATGTGTTTATTTGCTGGTTTACACATTATGACCCTCCTCTCCGAGTAGAATATAAATTCCTTAAGGACGGGGATTTTTGTTTTTCATTGTATCCATAATGCCTACCATAGTACCTTACATAGAGTGGGTGCTTAATAAATGTTTGTTCGGTTGAATTTTTAAAAAATCAACAGCACAATTACTGGATAGTGGAAGAGTGACTAGATATCATTTTCAAGTGAAGAAGACTTTCACTTTTCAGGAGACTGCAAATTCAATGCAAATGAATAATATCACGTGATAGTCAAATAATCTAATGTGATTTTAGGCTGCATTATCAGAATCAGTGTCCAGAATGAACAAGGTGATGTTAAAATCACACACTGACTTGTTCAGACTACATCTGAAGTGTTGGGTTTTAGGAATGATATTGGTAAACTGGGATACATCCAAGGGAAGGTAAACAGCATAGTAAAGAGGAAAGGAAAGGGGAGGTCTCAAATTCATGCCAAACAAGGATCAGTTAAAGAAAGTGGGGTTGTTGAGTCTTGATGAAGATTTAAAGGGAATTTGAAAGCTGCCTTAAAGTATTCACAAAGGTGGTCAAATTAGAAGAGAGAGATTAGATTTGCTCTCAGGGTAAAACTAGCTACATGGCACAGTGGATAGAGTGTCATGCCCGGAGTCAGGAAGAAATATCTTCCTAAGTTCAAATCTTGCCTCAGACACTTACCGGCTGTATGACAGTCAAGGCAAGTCACTTCACCCCATTTCCCTCAGTTTTCTCATCTGTAAAAAATGAGCTGAGGAAGGAAATGGAAAACTACTCTAGTATCTTTGCCAAGAAAATTCCAAAAGTGGTCATGAAGAGTAGGACACGACTGAAACAACTGCACAACAACAAAAAAGAGTAGAACTAGGATTAATGGTTGAAGACTACATAGAATATTTTGGCTCAAAATAAACTTCCTAAAAGTTAGAGTTGTCCACAAGTAGAATAAACAGCCTATATTGGTGTAAAGTTTCCAATTATCTGAGGCCTTTAGGGGAGTCTATATCAACCCCTGCAGGGAATTTTGTACAGGGGGATTCTTGTTCAGGTATGAGTTGGACTGTCCTCTAGGGTATCTCCCAATTCTGAGATTCTATGTTAGAAAGATTCAGGAAGGTACATATTTAGACTAATTAATAATAAGGTACTTCAATTATCCATACATTGATTAGTGATCTTCAGGATGAGATTTGGAGGTTTTTGCCTAAGACAAATGATTGCTTCTTGAATAAGTCCATAAGGAAAGGAAATCCTGGACTTGGCTCTGAGGAGACAAAAGGAACTAGTACAGGAAATGTCTGTGGGTGGAGCACTGTAATAGTGATCATAGTGCCATCAAATCTAATAAAGCCAAAAAGATACGTAATCCAGTTAATTTACTCTAGAAATGGAAATTATGACAGAATGGAGGAAGCAGTGGGGGAAAATATTAAAGGAATAGCTTTTGAAAGTCATGCAAAGGAAAGCTAAAGTCTATTTTAAAGTATCTTATTGAAAACCCAAGAATCATGTGTGCCACAGACAAAAAAGACAAAACAAAAACCCAGCAAAACTAATTGGCAGAATAAAAATGTCAACCAAAAAGGAGAAAAAGATACCTTTTAAAATGGAAACATTGTCGAAGCAAAAAAAAAAAACCAGGAAACCTACAAAATTTGATTGGACAAGTACGAAGAAAGAAGAAAAGAAACTAAAAAAGAATTCAAAGAGGACCTTGGTAGGGATTCTAAAGTTAGTGATAAAAGGTTGTATAAATAGAAAAAAGGCAAAAGGCCAAGAAGGGCATCGATGGGACCACTTGACAAACATGGTACAAAAGGGGCATTCAGGTATGAAAGAAAATGGTAAGGTTACTAAGTGCAATGCATTCTCTGTGTTGTTCTTGACTAAAGAAGATGCTTAGAAATTTCCCATTCCCCAGTTGTCTTCTGAGGCAAACAGATCACAAATTCTAAATCAAGTCTCTGGACTATATCTATTCCTCCATTCCTCAATCCCTTCAAGTCTGGCTACCAACATTACTACTATCTCCAAAGTTACCGGTGATGCCAAATATGATGGCATTTTTCTCATTCCTTATACTTCTTGATCCTTCTGCAATATTTGATATTGTTAACCACCATCTCCCCCTAGACACTCTTTCTTTTCTGTGTTTTTATGCCACTGCTCTCTCACATTTCTCCTCCTATCTTTTTGACCATTTCCCAGCCTCCTTTTCTAAATCAACATCATACTGGTGTATATCTACCCAAGCCTTTGCTCTAGATCTACTTCTCAGCTCTATGATTCTCTCAGTGACTTCATTCGAAAAATTTTTATATTTAAGCAGATGATTCCCAGATATGGATACTCACCCCTAGTCTTTCTTTCTCCCTCCAATCCCACATGAGTAGGAAGAAATTATTAATAAGTAAGTAAAAAGAAAATAAAAGGAAAAGGAAAGGAAAAGGAAACTTCAGCTCAGTCTTGGAAGAAGCTAAAGATTCAAAGAGGCAGAGATGATAGGAAGTACATTCTAAACATGGCAGACAGTCTATGAAAAGGCATGGAAATAGGAGATGAAATGGCAAATCTGAAGAAGAGCTAGTAAAACAGTTGTACTAGAGCCTGGGGGTGATATAAAAAGATAAGTACCTGGAAAGGTATGTGGGAACCAAACCATAGAGAGCTTTAAACATTAGGTTTAGGAATGTGTATTGCCAAAAGACAAGAAGGAGACACTGAAGACATTTGCGCATGAGAATGCAATAGTTGGAATGGTACCTTGGGAACATTATTTTGGCAACAGTAGAAATGATAGACAGGGAAGGGGGAATAATGAAATAAGTCACAAAATTAAGAAGTTCAATTAAAAAATGATCAGATCTGAATTTGGTTAGCGGGCATGTGAACAGAGAAGGAAGCAGTTGTAAGAGATGTGTTGGAGGAAATAATTGGCAAGATTCGTCAACTGAATATGAGGAGGAAGAGTCAAAGAGGTTGCAAACTTAAATTATGTAAAAATAATTTATTCTCCAATAAAAGTGGGAAAGTTTAGGAGAGGAGGGGGTTGATGGAGAAAAAAATGAATTCTGTTTTGAACATGTTGATTTTGAGAGATTATGAGGATATCCAGGTGGAGATACCTATTCAGTATTCAGTTTGCAATGCAAGCATTGAGTTCAGGAAAGAAATCAGGGTTGGCTATAAAGCTTTGTGAGTCAGCCACATTGCAATTGATCTTAATATGGCATGTTCTTTCGTTCTTTCACAATCCTGGTCACTATCTTCTACATTCACAGCTATGTTCATGCTAAAATGTGGACCGCAGAACTCAACACAGCAATTGAGATGTCTGACTGGGATAGAGTACAGTGGAAGCATTACCTTTCTCATGCTGGACAATAGATCTCTCTTATGGCAGCCTAGGGTAGCATTAACATTTCTGGCTCTCATGGCATCCTGTTGGCTCATATTGATTTTACTGAGTTTGAATTCAAAATAAGTTCTTTGAGGGGCATAAACACAGAAGAGGATAAGAAAGAACTGGTATATAACATTTATTTAAATTTTGTAAAAGACTTGAATAAAATTCCAACCTAAAGTACGTGTTTCAAAATAAAGCCAAGTTGGGAGCTAGAGAAATATTTTTATAGTGGATAGTGACAAAGATATAGCGGAAAAAGAGTAGAGACTGCTCAAGATGAGCGGTTTTTAACCTGGGATCCATGAACTTGTTTTTTTAGAAAGACAGACAGACAGACAGATAGATAGATAGATAGATAGACAGATCTATCTTCAATATATTTGGTTTCCTTTGTGATACTATGTATTTCATTTTGTGCATTTAAATATTTTTATGAGAAACTTCACCAAACTGCCAAAATGGGCCATAACACACCCAAAAAAGGTTAAGAATTCCTGTAAAGATGCCAACAGAAAGATGTTTCAGGGATGGATTCATTTAATATTTTTTGTAATTTATCTGTAAGGGGTATCCATAGTGAAACCTGCAAGTTTTCAAATGACTTTAAGATCTTTTGGGTATTAAAACACTGAAAGAAGATTCTGCAAGACACAAGAGACACATTTCATCCAAGAATATGTGAATGGGCAGAAAAATGACATTAGCTATGGTGCAGGCATATGTGAGAGATAATGAGATTACTTCAGTACTTCAATGGAAATGCTAGATGACACAGTGAATAGAGTTCTGGGCCTAGAGTCAGGAAGAGTTGAGTTCAAATTTGGAGTTAGATGTTTACTAGTAATGTGAACCTGATCAAGTCACTTAGCCTCTGTCTACGTCAGCTTCCTCATCTGTAAAATGGGCCAAGGTTGTGATGATAAAATAAGACATTTGTTAAGCACTGTGCAAACCTTACAATACTATATAAATATTAACTATTATCAATATCATGCTTAACCAACCAACATTGTTTCATGATAACATAATTTATACACTGTAATGAAACTATACAAAAATGTTGGTAAAGTTAGATGTTTGGCGGGTTACTAAAATTTCAAATTAAAACACAGCTCCAGTGGAATTGATCCTCTATTGTTATTTTGCCATATTCCTTACAATCAATAATGGTATTAGACAGGACATGTCCTATGATACAATTTGGTAAGAGCACAGAGAGTTTAAAGAGAAATAGTAGGAGATATAATAGAAAGGTAGGTGGGGTCAAAATATGGCAAACCTTGAATAGCAGACAAAAGAATTTAGACTCAATTCAGGTCATGAGGTATCATTGAAAAGTTTTGGGTGGGTGATATGATCAGACATGAACTTTAAGAATATTTATATAGAGGTGGAGCCAAGGTTGAGGATTAGAGGCAGCAACCCTGCTGAACTCTCTCAACATTCCCCTCCAGAAAAATTTAAAATAACGTCTCAAATAAAATTTTGGAGTGGCAGGGCCAACAAAAGGTCAGGATGAGACATTTTTCTGGCCTAAGAAAACTTAGGAGATCTGTTACACCAGGGTGGATGTCTGTCTAGAGTGCAAATACTTGGTGGCCACAACAGCAGTCACGGCCATAGCAGCAGCTTCAGAAGCTCTCAGATCAGAGACAGTAAGGATGTCAGACAGCTGGTCAGAAAAAAATATTACAGGGAACCCTTTGGTAGCACTGGGTAGACTGGGAGCTGATTGACAACTCTATTGCCATATGAAGTTCTGGGTCACAGTTCCAGGACAGAAAAGAGAGCCAGTCATAAAGGAGCAAGGGAGCAAATCTATTGCCAATATGAATTTCTGGATCGCGGTTACAAGGCCAACACAAGCACTAGCACTTGCAGCTGCAGCAGATCAGGTTCCCTTCTTGGTAAAGACCAGAGCACAAACCAGGAGAACAGTGTCCACGCCTCTCCCCGGATCATATCACCTTGGAAGCACCAAAAACTTGCAGACCATGAGAATTAGCTCTGAAAACAGCAGCATAAAAAAAAACTGAAGTTTGGGACAGTGCCTTCCCATCTCCAGGTAAGCAGAACCCAACTTCAACATAAAATTCAAAGTCAAGAAATAGGCTGGAAAAATGAGCAAACAAAACAAAAGACCTTGACCATAAAAAAGCTACTATGGTATCAGAGAAGATCAAGACACACTCAGAAGACAATAATGAAAAATAGTTACAACCAAAGCCTCAAACACAAGTCCAAGAAGAATTCCTGGAAGAGTTAAAGGAAGAGATAAGAATAGTAGAGGAAAAGTTGGGGAAATAAATGAGAGTGATGCAAGAAAATTATGTAAAGAGATTAACAGTTTGGTAAAAGAGGCACAAAAATACTGAAGGAAATAACACCTTAAGAAGCAGAATTGGCCAAATCAGGGAGGGAGGGGGAGATACGAAAATTCACTGAAGAAAAGAACTCCTTAAAAATTAGAATTGGGCAAGTGGAAGCTAATGACTCCATGAGACATCAAGGAACAATAAAACAAAGTCAAGAGAATTAAAAATAGAAGAAAATGTGAAATATCTTATTTAAAAAGACTGACCTGGAAAATAGAACAAGGAGAGATAATTTAAGAATTATTGTACTACCTGAAAGCCACAATAAAAAAAAGAGCCTAGACATCACTTTTCAAGAAATTAGCAAGGAGAACTGCCCCAATATCCTAGAACCAGAGGGTAAAATAGAAATCAAAAGAATCCACCAATCATCTCTTGAAAGAGATCCCAAAATAAAAACTCCCAGAAATATTATAAGCAAATTCCAGAGCTCCCAGGTCAAGGAGAAAACGCAAGTAGCCAAAAAAAAATATTCAAATATCATGGAGTCACAGTCAGGATCATACAAGATTTAGCATTTTCTGTGTCAAAGGAGTGGAGGGCTTGGAATATGATATTCCAGAAGATAAAGAAGTTAGGATTACAACCAAGAACAGTGGTAAAAACTGGGTATGATGCTGGGGGAAAAGGGGGGAGAAAGAATGGTCATTTAATGAAATAAAGAACTTTCAAGAATTCCTGATGAAAAGATCGGAGCTGAATAGCAGACTTCACGTTCAAACACAAGACTTAAGAGAAGCATAAAAAGGTAAACATGAAAGAGAAATCATAACAGACTCAATAAGCTTAAACATTCCTATATGGGAAGATGATTCATATAATTCCCAAGAATTTTATCATTATTAGGGCAATTAAAAAGAGTTCATATGGAAATGGGGCATGAGTGTGAGTCTATTATATTGGAATCATCTCCCCCAAGAAGAATGCATTGGGAGAAGGAAGAAGGGATAGGTAGGATGGGGAAATTTTTCTCACATAAAAGAAGATTGCAAGGAAGGGCTTTTATAGTGGAGGGGGAAGTGGCAAGAGGGGTAGGCAATGCTTGCACAAGGAGGAGAGAATCTGGAACTCAAATTTTAAAAAGAAAAGAATTTTTTAAATAAATAAATAATAAAATTCAAGAAGATAACCTCAACTACAATGTTGACAGTAGTAATGGACAAAAGTGGACAACTGTAAAAAAAAAATGTCAGAGAGTCAGAAATAACATGACAATGGCAGATTTTATGCAAAAGTCAGGCATTGAGGAAGAGGGAAGAGTTAAAGATGAGTAAGATTTCAAGCCCAGATGACTTGGATGGTGGTAATACTATTAATAAACATTGGTAAGTTAGGAGGAGAGGCAGGGTTTTTTTGGTTTGTTCAGGGTTTTTGGAAGATAGGGGGGTAGATAACACTGTAAATCTGTCCACCACCCTTAAGTCTGCTCTGCTGATCAGTGAGTCTATAGCTGGGATCATTACCCCATTACACACCCAGGCCACAATTACTCACTGCTAGTTCCACTCCTCATTCTCTAGATTTCCCAACATCAATACCAGCAGGCTTTCACGCGCGCGCACATACACACACGCACACACACACACACACACACAGACTTTCCAGTTCCCCTTTATATATTGTTTTCCCCTATTTGAATGTAAGTTCCTTAAAAGTAGGTACTGTCTTTTGGTGTTTGAATATATATCCTCTGCATTTAGTATAGTGTATTGGCAAACAATAAGCATTTGACAAATGTTTTATTTATCTATCGTGTAAGGAGAGACTTTAAAAATAAAAATCTTCAGTCTGGAAACACGTAAGTTGAGGGGATACATGTAAGTATGTGCTTATAAAATCATTAATAATGTGTTTAAGGAAACACGGACTTATTCTAGAATAGTAGAATTAGAAAGAAGTCCTTAAAACCTAAAGAAGGTAAAAACAATGCAGTATAGTGAAAAGAGCATTGGTTTTAAAGTCAGAAGATCTGGGTTCAAATGTTGACTCTACCGTTTACTATCCCTTTTACCTTAGGTTAGTTACTTGGCCTCTCTGGGTTTTCAGAATCCTCATGTGTAAAATGATGGAGATGAAAAAAGTTTAAAAAGTAAAAAATTAAAATGGGGGAGGTGGAATAGATGACTACTAAGGTCCCTTCCAGCTCTAACTCCTTTGTTCTCATAACCCTCCCCATACTGAATATGAGTATATGGTAGAGTTGAAAAAGTAAACTAGTAGTTAGGAGATTAGAGTTCCTGTCCTAACTCTATCATTATTCTGTCCTGTGAAGTGGGCAAGTTACTTAGCCTCTCTGCATTTTCTGATATGTCAGAGAAGGAGACCATACAAGATCTGGAATTCTTTCCAATTCCAAAATTCTGTTATTCCATGATTAAAGTAAATGCATGTAATACATCATCCTATAAATAGAGAAGGGTAAAATATAAGATTTAAATTAATTTCTATATGACAAATCCATAGTGGAATATGATGAAAATTAAGGATACATTGAGACACATTTCTAGTTTTTTTTTTAAGTTTGATATCAAGGAATGTACTCATGCTATTCCACAAAACACCCCTTGATGCCAGAGTCACTGGCACTAGGCTGAAGGAAATGTGAATCTGACTAAATGTAACATTTATTATGTTCTAAAGGGCAAGACCATTTGCACTGTAACCTTCCCTTCTGTCTTATTGTCTTGGCTGAGCATTAGTATCTTCAAGGGTGACAGTGACCCGATAAGGGAGAAGGAAAATGATACAGCACCATATCAGAATGAAACTATGTTAGTTCTATTTTGGAAAGGACAAAGAAGGAAAAACAGAAATTAAGTATCAAGGCAATAAAAAGTTTATAATAGTTTGTGAACATAAAACTTGTACAACTGTTAAATGGGACACTGCCAAATAGATTAATTAGTTAACATTTGGAAAGTGCATTGAAGAAGAAAATTGCCAAATAAGGACTACACATAGCAGCTAATTTCTCATCCTTTACAACCTGATGGAATAAGAAACTTACCAATGAGTAAGTAAACTAATTTGCTAGAATGCAGCCCTGGAGGCAAGGGTTAGAGAACTATTACAATCAGTGAAGCAACAGCATGATGACCAGCAGCAGTGGTGAAGATGAGAGTAGCTGACTGGTTCAGCACTGAAGGGGGAGACAATTCTGAGTCATTGGCAGATGAATAGCATTGCACCACTGATGTAAAGGCAGCTATTTCTGGGACTTCAAGCCTGTAGGACTGGTCTGGATGACCCACAAAGGAAGACTAAGACATAGGTAAGTCTTCAGGGTTATGGAAAGAATCTCATTCCATTGTCTGTTTTTTCTAAGGAGAAACTTTCCAAATGGTAACATGTTTTCGTATCTCTTCCCAGGCATGTTAACCCATACAGAAGCAGGCAGGGGAGAGTGTGTATCTCTGCTTGTGTTTCTTCCCTTTGTTTGATGGCTTATGGTAGTACTATCTCTATCTGGGGAAGGATAAGTGTTCTAGGAAGGGCTGAGTCTGTGATGAGATGACCATTCAGAGAAAGCTTTAGCTATTTTTCTGATTAAATGTTTTGAGATTCATGTAAAAGATATGTTTCAGAACCCAGACATTAATATGTTATATGATAAGGCCATATTTTCTAGGATTCTGGGAATGATTATGAATGCTGAATCAATAATCAATTCTCAGCATTTATTAAGCCCTTACTATAGGCCAGATTCCATACTAGGTGCTGGGGATATAAAGACGTATATGAAAATTTCTTCCTTCAATGAGTGTACATTCTATCAAGGGAGACAATTTGTATATATGTGTGTATACAAAACAAACACTAAGTGATTTTGGTTGGGAAGGCATTAGCACTTGGAGAGATCAAGAAAAGCTCCATATAGAGGTGATATTTGAGCTGAGCTTTGAAGTGAACTAGGAATCTAAATATCCTGCAGCAACTTCTAGCAACTACTGCTCCCTACTGCTCCAACTCCTCAGAACTCTCTTGGCCCTTAAATCTGTTATGGGTCTCATGTAAGAGACCACCTAAGACCAGAGAGTTAAAGTTTTATATTGATCCTGGAAGGATGGTTCATATCATTACTTAGATTTTAATGACAAGATCCTGACTTCCAGTGAATGAATGAATAGTGGTATCACTGCCAGAAGCAGAGAATCAAGGAAGAGTGGTTTTAAGGTTGAAGAGAGAAAGAAGGATCATTCTTTCAGTCCCAGGCATATTGAATTTCAGATGGTTAAAATATTCAAGTAGAAAAAAATTTAAAAAAACAAAAAAATTTTTTTTAATTTAAAAATTAAAAAAAATATTCAAGTAGAAATGTCCAATAGAGAGTTGATATGTAAGCCTGGAGCTCAGTTGAGTAGATGTGACTATATATGTAAAATTAGGATACATCCAGATAGAGGGTATAGTTGAAGCCATGAGAACAGATGAGCCTCTAGGGGACAGAATGTAGAATGGGACCATGGGGCTAAGTCTCGAGTTTTAGTTAACAAGTAACCAAAAAAAATTAAAATTAAAATTAGCTTAAATAAAAGCTAGTATTTGGTTTTGGCATTAAATGGCTTTATTTCTTGTTTTTCTTCCCTTATCTTCAAATGCCAGTCATGTAAATGGTTTCCATGACTTCAAAGGGAGCTTTGTGATAGAGAGAAAAGCAATGATTGAAAAAAAAGATCTGAGAAATTCTGCACATTGTAACCAGCTTTCTTCATACTCATTCAAGTATACATACATGCTCATTCACCAAATCAGCTTCTTTGATTTGCTGCTTCTTCATGTAAACTTTTATATGAAAACTTGAAGTCAACCTCCATCCATTTCCTTAACCATTAAGCCAGCTTTTCTGCATTTTCATCCTAGAGTGGAACCTGCATTCAAATAAACTTTGCCTGAATTTCCCTGAGCTGGTCTCAGTAGAGCTCCTCTGTACTCCCAACTTCCTAACCTACTCATACCCAAGCCTTTCTTCTTATCTTGTGCTTTGTTCTCACCTTCCAACTCCACAAATCTTCAGAGTTAAGTCAATCAAGAACAAGCATTCACTAAGTGTTTATTATGTGCCAGACGCTGAGATAGACAAAAACACAAAGAATGTAAACAACCCCTGCTCTCAGGGAGCTTACTTTCAATCTGTGAATTGACAAGACTTGCTTCATAAAGCCCCTCTTCTTCATGACCACAATGGTACACATCTTTGGCTGAATGGAAAGAGCACTTGACTTGGAGATGGGAAGGGTCTGCGACTGAATCCTACTATGAGCTTAAGTTACCATGAACAATTTTACCTATCCGAATCACAGTTTCCTCATATATAAAATAGGGGTAAGGAAAGGTAGGAGGGAATAAGCATTTATATAGTGCCTACTATGTGCCAGGCACTGAGCTGAGCTCTTTATAAATATTACCTCATTTATTCCTCGCAACAACCCTGGGAGGTAAATGCTGTTATGATCCTCCTTTTATAGTTGAGAAAACTGGGGCAAACAGAGGTCATAAGGCTTGCCCAGGGTTATACAGCTAGTTAGTGTATGAGGCCACATTTGAACACAGGACTCCTTGATTCCAGGGCAGGCCCAGAGTGCCAGGCCTGGAGTCAGGCAGATTCATCTTCACGAGTTCAAATCTGGCCTCAGACACTTACTAGCTGTGTGACCCTGGGAAAGTCATTTAACTCTGTTTGACCCAGTTTCCTCATCTGTAAAATGAGCTGGAGAAGGAAATGGCAAACAATTCTAGTATCTTTCCCAAGAAAACCCTAAAAGGGCTCATGAAGAGTTGGACATGACTGAAAGAAAAAGAAAAAAAAAACTTCTTTTGACTCTAGGCCCAGCACTCTATCTACTTTGTCACTTGAATATCCCTATCTAATGAAAGACAGCATAGTAGTGGATAGAGAGTGAGGAAGACCTGAGTTAGAATTTTACCCCTGACATATGCTAGCTGTGTAACCCAGGATAAATTATTAAGAATTCAGCACCCTAGGAAACTTTCTAAGACCATAAATTGCAATTTATCTGCATTCATAGAAATTCCTCACTGGAACCTCCCTAAACCAATAAAATCACAGATCTAGTCAAAAAAAAGAGAACGCTATTTCATAGGCCTGTTTTGAAACTCAAATGAGACAATGTATGCAAAGTAGTTTGTAAATCTTAAAGCTTTCTGTAATAACATAAATTATTCTTATTATAATCTGGGGGAGGGAAGCAACTTGTGACTTCACTGGGTATATAGAACTCCCAAAGGGGAAACTCCTCCAAGTGATTAAGATTGGAAACTCATCTGTAACATAGTTCTAGAACAGGGGTTCTTGACCTTTTTGGGATGCCTTCCCTCTGGTGAAGCCTATGGACCCCTTCTCAGAATAATGGTTTTAAAGGGACCAAAAAATATGTAGGATTACAAGAGAAACCACTTATTCTGAAATAATTATCAAAATATTTTTTCAAAGTCCACAGACATCCAGAAGCAATGTTGTAGAGAATTGCCCAGGGGGCAGCAGTGGGGAGGTGGGGGGGGGGGGCGGAGTGGGGCAGGGAAGAGAATGAAAGGTTCTATTATTTACCCATAGTCATACAGCTAGCATGTGTCAGAGGCAGGACCTAAAAGTAGTTCTTGACTCTAAGGCACCTCCTATCCATTATACTCCATTGAATCCCCTTATTTTAACTCAACAAACAGTGCATATGACTTTCATTTCAGTCCTTGCAGTAACAAACAGTAGGAGATTACTCATCAAAGTTTATCTGCTGTAATCAGCAAATACTTGACTTTTTTCTTGTCTTTCCCCCAATCCTGGCCCCCCATGGCCCCTTCCCAACCTATCAATTTCAATGCCGCAAGGCAATATCTGATCTGTTGAAACGAGGGTAAATTTGCTTAATTTTGGAATAGTAGGACCTTTGTTAAATATAAATTACGCTTTTGCCATATGAAATACATATGTAAAATGCTATGATTAAAACACTTTTCTATATGATATATGATAATACGTCTATACCATTCCCAGTGAAAGCATAACTTTATGTCATTTATGGGGCAGGTAGGTGGCACAGTGGATAGAGCACTGGGCCTAGAGTCAGGAAAACCTAAGTTCAAATGTAGCCTCAGATACTACTGTGTGACCCTGAATAAGTCATTTAACCCTTATTGCCTCAGTTTCCTCATCTATAAAATGAGTTGGAGAAAGAAATGGCAAACCACCATAGTGTCTTTACCAAGAAAACGCCAAATGGGGTCATGAGGAGTCAGACATTACTGAAACTACTGAACAAGTCATTCATAGCTACAGCATTTTACCAAAGGGAAAAAGTCACAGTCTATAACATTGAAGTTAATCACACCGGGGCTTTTTCTATATGTTTTTTAATGTTACTCATTCATGACATAAATATAATGATGATCATACTGGATGCATAGTGCCTGGCACATAGTAGGCACTTAATAAAAGTTTATTAAATTGAATTGATTTGAGAGGGAGGCAAGCAGCTGAAGAAATAAACTTCAAGTGACTTGGACATTTCTGGAGTGTAGTTTAGGAAAGAACTGATGCATTTCTATAGACCCTGGTGTATAGATATAAGAATTCCCCTATCCTTCCTCTTTGTAGCTATCAGCGAATTGCTCTTGGGGTAGAATCATAGTTTCAGAGCTCTATAACATTTTTCTAAATGAATTACTGTTAGTGAGAACTATGGTGTCTTGAAACTTACTCTAAAACAATTTGGATTTCTTAATAAATATTCTAGGAAGAAAGAGGTGTATGGGTAATGTAATCCTTGGGAGAGAATTCTGATTTTTTGACTGTCCCTTCTTACTAACAAGTTGAACTGACTTTAAATAATAAGGCCGGCAGGAGAAAAATGGCATGAGAGGAATATCCTTTGGTTTGAAAAAATTATAGACCATGAAATGTTGGAGCTGGGATGAAACTTACAGAACACATTTATTGCTACGCCCTCATTTCACAGATGAGATGACTAAGGATTGAATAGGTGAAGCTGTAAAATATCACACAGCTGGTTAGTGGCAGAATTGGAAATAGAAGCCAGGTTTGCTAATTCCCAACACAGTGTTCTTTCTGTTACTTGATTTCATAGGACCTGAAGCACCCAAGGGATCAAACTATGCAAACTATGCCTGCAGTATAAAGCTCATTGCATCTCAGTTAGTTTCCCTGAATACCAGTGGATAGTTTTTTGACAATGATTTAGTAGTCTCTCTTTGTCTTTCTTTCTTTTAATCTCTCTCTGTTTCTCTCTCCTTACCTGCTCCCCCTCCTCTCTCCTTTATCCTTTCCCTTTCTCTCCTAAAAGTAGAGCAAATAGCAAATTCCTGAGTCACATTACTAATAACATAATTCTTCAAAAGATGGAGTAAAGTACAAGTGGAGCTGACTGTTATTCTGGACGTGTGTCTAAGAAGAAATGATGGAAACACTGGTGGGGGAGGTGGAAATGCCCATTACATCTCTGATTTTATGACAAAGGAGAGGACATTATCTGGCACGTAATTTAAATCTTGGAAAAAAGTAGTTTTCAAAGTACATGAAGAAATAATAGGTAAAGATCTCATGACTTAAAATTCTGTACTGAAAATCACTACCAAAAGAACAAGAAAACTTCAAGAATGAAATTCTAAAGACAAAAGCTCAAATTATTCCCTTGAAGAAGAAAAATGGAGATTGAAGATATGCAGAAATTTCAATGACCAACTAGGATTTTTTTTAAGTATAGAAAATAGAAAAAAGCAAATAACTGTGAGTGAACACAAAATAGTCATCTAAGAAAAGTATCAAGAATGCTCAAGATCAGAATGAGTTGAGACTATCTTTGAATGCTAAAGACATCAAAGAGTGATGTTAAGGGGTTTTTTTAAGTTATATAGGAATGAGAACAAATAATGAATAGTATCGATGTCCACAGTAGAGAATATGATGACAACAGATGACAGGGTGAAAGTAGAAAAATAGTTAACGAGGAAATGAAATCCAAAATAAGAGTCTACAAACCATAAGAGAGTGCCTAAATCCCCTCAGTAAGTATGTATTTGAAGGAATTGGTAGACATAGTTGCTGAAGTGTTGTTTGGTGTTCTTTGAAGAATCAGGGGAAGTAAGGTCTAATGACAAAGAAAAGGTATAGTGAATAAAGTGTTCAAAATAAAATCCATTAAGTTTTGTTTTTATTCCTGGAAAAATTCTATTATGTGTTATTAAAGAAATAGTAAAAAATTAAATAAATAAAGGGAAAAATTATAAGTTAAACAAAGGAAGGGAAATATATATATATATATAATGTAAAAATCTGAAAAAAAGAAAAATGTTTAAAAACAATGAGAGACAGAAAAATGAGAAAACTGAAAACAAATTTAGAGATTAGGAGAAAAGGAAATAATGTCATGGAGGAACACATAAGTGATCCTCTGCTTTGTCTTTGGTAGGAAAGCTCCAGCAAGGAAAGGACAATAAAAGATATTTTTAAAGGGAAAAAATAGGTTATGACCATTATTGGTGACAAATATTTATTAGGTGACCATTGTGGGCCTGGAGAGCACATGATCCTTGCTTTTGAAAAGCTTAAGTTGCCCAGGAGAAAGCAACCCATACAACAAAGCCAATAAATCCAGAGCATCCATCTCTAGACCTCTTCCAGCCTCTTACCTCTCTAAGACTCCAAGTGACATCATCACTACTTCTTCCCTACTAGCTGCCCCCAGCACCTTTCTGCCACAGCATTAATGGATAGAAGACAGAAATCAGTGATGCCCAAAGTCTACTGAACAGTAGGGAATCTCAGTATGCTTTCACATTGCAGCTACACAATGAAAGAAGTTGTGTAAATAGGAACAAAAAGAAAAAGAAAAAAGAAAGGGAATCACAAGGGCAAGGGGAAATCTAATTCAACAAATATTTGTTAAGGACCTACTATGTGCAAGGCACTGGGGAAACAAAAATAAAAGTAAAACGGGCTCTGCCCTCAAAGAGCTTATATTGGGTAAGAGAAGAAAAGGGACAAGGATGGGAATGAGAGAGAAAAGGGCTGGGGAAGGGACAGGAAAGGGAAATAAGATCCATAGGCCCTGGGCTAAAGATGGCAAAATTTTGAGGTTCAAAAACGTGCTGGTTAAAGAGGGATTCCTGAGGGACCATTTTCTTGTGAAGTGACTTTAGTATGATATTTAGAGATTGATGTTGTCTAGGGTCAACTTCTGTGTAGTTCTGTTTAGCTCCATGGAGAAGATTGGATGTTAGCTTTGCTTAAAGGAGTAGAAGGGACAAGCTTTGATGAAGTACAGTAGGCCACAGAAATTGTTCTGAGTGAACACAAAAAATCATAGAGACTCGAAGCAATATATATTAACAACAAGAATTCTAGAGGTCATTTTAATGACCCTGTATGTACCACTTTAGTTTGTATAATAGCACCTATTTCCCTCCTGCTGAGGTATATCACTAAGAAGAAAACACCTTTTTTTAAAAGCCCCTTTCCTTCTGAACTGATGTACACCTGCTGTGACAAAGCTTGAGAAGATCTCAGTTGAGAGCCTGATGACGAACAGACAATTGAAAAGGAAAAGCCAGAAGGGAGTTAGTATTTTGCAGCCTCATACAACTTATGATCCTAGGTCCGTGGTTGTCATTTTTTTTATCATCACTCTGGAAAGCAAAACTGAGGATTAAAGTAAAATTTTCTTAGGCTAACAAATGGAAGAAAAACAAAAATGCTTTTAGTTTCACCCAGAAATACTTTTGAGTGAGAATGTCATTTATAAAAACCCTAACAGAATATTAATTTTGTTTCATGTACAAATTATAAAAGAAACAAACAAATCTACTCAATAAGTAAGCTACAGTTTTTCTGTATTGTAATGTTGAACTATATAGCACAAATATTTTTTTTTCAAATCTTTGCCTTCATTCATGTTTAACATTGTTCAGGCTGACCCATGTGAATGATCACATTTCTTCTCTATTTGAAGAATGCTCTATTCTCTGGCATTTTCTGCATCTGAGGCAATCTGGGACACTGAGTACGCATAAAAGAGCTTAGCTAGATTTGCGTGCCATCATAGCTTGAAAATGTGAAAATATGAGTAAAACCATTTAAGTTAATGAGTGTGATTCATGGTTTGTTGAGCCCATGTTACTGAGGAAGCAACATTTTTTTAAAATGATGCTCTATACTCAGACAAAGTTTAAAAGGAACTATGTTTTTTATGGTAAATTCAGATCCATCTATAAATCAGAACAAGAGTAGAATCCAACATGGTAAGTATAAAGATTCATAAAATAAGACAGATTTGTTTTTTTTTCTTTTTTAGAGCTAGAAGAGATCTCAGAGATCATAGGAAGCATTCAGAAAAATTTTTTGTTGATTTGAACATTTTGCCAGTAATGAAAACTAGACCCTGCAAAGTAGGACAAGAATTAATACTAATCAAGAAGTATTTTCACACAGGTAAACACATTCGCAGAGTGACACAGGGGAACTGGATGAAAATTCGAACTAAGAGAGTTGAAAGAGTGTCTTACTGTTTTAGGTTGATGTCAGAAATCACTCCCTTTTGAGGAGCGCCTCTGCACTGATGATACCTGAGAGAAAAGAAAAATGAGCATTAAATCTAAAGAGGGACACTGTAAGTGGAATAAAGCAAGGAAAGAATGGTTTGGAAACATCTATTTGCTGATCTCCCTGATAAAGGAAATATGCTCTGGAGCTAATGTGAACTTCTCCCATCAACTCTTTCAAAGTTTCAGGATACCATTTAGAACTCTGTAAAAAGTATTTACCAGGGAAAGACTGGTACCCTAAAAGGCAAAGTGCTTGTTCTCAAAAGATACTCTATTCACATTGCTTCATTATGGGATGAAATCAAGAATGCCACAGAATCACAAGGTTAGAAAGGGCTTAAGAATTTACTGAGAATATCTCCCTACTTCTGGTTTGGTTTGCACCTAAACCATTCCAGACAGAGGTCCCCAACATGTTGAAGATTTTAAAAAAATAATTCATTGTTGTGATGCTGAAAATGTATTTTCTACAAAAGCAAAATCCAACTACCTTGCCACATTCAAATCAATTTGATTATTTGTTTTCTTTAGACTTCAGTTTTCATCCTTGCTATCTGTTTAGCTAATAGCCGGAAGTATACTCACAAACCACAATATTATTATTGCTTACTTCAAAAAACTTTTGGTTTGCTGCTAAACCATGAGGTTTTCTACATGGAGAATATTTGACTTTATTGACCTATACAGAGACAGTCTGAAAAGTATGCATATCCTTAAAAAAAACCTTCAGAAAAAATAGATCCCATTGTCCCTCTTGTTGGTGTCTAACAATCTTATTTTCCTTCACATTTGTACCTCTTCAAATATATCCCATAGAGGCATTTGAAAATCGAACATATTTCAGATTAACCTACTTGTTCATTATAGATGGTGACATAGATTCATGAGATCAACAGATTTCAAGCGAGAAGGCGCCATGTACTTGAGCATCTTCATTCCACACTGAGAAAACTGAAGCTCAGTGAAGTTCAGTAAAGTGCCCAAAGTCACATAGCTTAATAAGTGACAGAGGTGAGATTTCAAATGTGGTCCTCCAACTCCAAATCCACTGCCCACCCTATGGCACCACACTAAGAGGTTCAGTATTGCAGATATTTTCATCCTATTTACGAAACTCTGTCAGTCTGCCCAGGAAATTATTTTTTCAGATAACTGTTTTTGGTAGAAATGGGATCAAATTAAAATATTTTGCAAACTTTAAAGGGTTCTACAAATGTTAAACATTATTATTCCTTTTTTATTAACTGTGATCGCATCAGAGTGGGAGGAAGTGTCTGTACTAGGCAGATTATAAGGTCTATCTATGTTTAATCATGTAGCTAAGTCTTAGAGAATTGTCTGAGGCCCATACAGATTGTCTACAACTTGTCTAAGGCTGTTCAGTTAAGTAAACATGTGAGGGCAGGATTTCAACTTAGGTCTTTCTGACTTCAAGTACTGGGCACTCTGTGTTACAGGGGGGGTGGTAAAGAGGGGAGAGGGCTATGGGGGTTATCAATATAAAAAATGGGTGGGAGAGAAGAAAGAAGGAGAGAGAGAAAAGAAGATTTTCTTTTTTGATTTTCCAGAAAGAAAGTCATGCCATCTGGATCTATGATACACATATGGTGTACTATCTATATAGTTTCATTTCATTGACTGTATCTTTAAGTTATGATCCAGTCACTCTGTTAGATTTTTTTCATTGTACAGTTAAGTACATTTACTTTATGGAATATCCTTAGGTTTTTTTTTCTTAATTACAACTGATACTGCCCTTTGCCCATCTTAAAAATATGAGTACTTTGTATTTGGTCCAATAGCCAGTACAAATTAGAAGTATGACATGAATATTGTAGACTAATACCACTAATCTGAACTAATCTTCATGAATGGACAAAACAAGCTCTATTATATACCAGAGCATTGCTCCAAAGTGAGTATATCAAAGACTCCTTCTTCCTCATGAGTAAATCCATTAAGATTTTGCTTGAACTCTATTGACCTACTTTGAATGAAAAGTCAATGTCTGGAGAAATATAACTTTGTTGGTGCCTAGAGCATCATTAGGTACCCTAAAAGAGAGAATTTATTGAATGATGTTTTGATACCTTAAAAAAACCTCATTATTTCACTTTTATAAATGAAATAGCTTAGGATATTCAAGAACCATAGAAAAGCAATTTCATTTTAAAAAGAGGACAACTATACCTGAGGCAAACACTCAAACATAGCAACAAAATCAGTCCAGAGTCTAATTAGAAGTGAGACTACTTGTACATTTTATCTAACAAGAAGAGATTTGTTATTTAAATCTACAATTAGCTGTTAGTTATTAAGAGGCTGCTTAACCATTTTATGCATTATCCCTTCTCTTTTATGGGAAAAACCCTTCTGCTAGCAGTAGGAACCAAATATTGTCATTACTCTAAGTTTGTATTAAATTTGACACTGAAAAACTGAAATGATAAGATTCTAGAAAACCACTTCTCTATGCAGAAGGGCATCTGATTGAGGTGTCCAAAACAAAGAGTATATGTGGCCCTGGTTAGAACAGAGTTAAGGTACTGTATTAGTTAT
The DNA here is from genome assembly GCF_011100635.1 of Trichosurus vulpecula. Lineage (NCBI taxonomy): Eukaryota > Metazoa > Chordata > Mammalia > Diprotodontia > Phalangeridae > Trichosurus > Trichosurus vulpecula. Next base: position 100,419,712 of record NC_050579.1, read on the forward strand.
GCTTTTCATATTTTAGGAGGAATATCAACAGATTACCAGAAGAGCAGGATGGTTTTCAAAGAGGCGAAGGAACTAGAGACCAAATTGCCAACATTCACTGGATTATAGAGAAAGCAAGAGAATTTCAGGGAAAAAAATCTACTTCTGCTTCATTGACTATACTAAAGCCCTTGACTACTTGAATCACATCAAAATGTGGCAAGTCCTCAAAGAGACAGGAGTACCATATCATCTTATTTGTCTCTTGAGGGACCAGTATGTGGGCCAAGAAGCAACAGTTAGAACTGAACATGAAACAATTGTGTGGTTTAAGATTAAAAGGAGAACAACAAGGCTGTATGTTGTCACCTTATTTATTTAACTCATATGCAGAGTACATCATGTGAAATGCCAGGCTGAATAAATCAAAAGCCAGAATTAAAGTTGCTAAGAGAAATGTCAACGATATCAGGTGTTGCAGATGATATCACTCTAATGGCAGAAAGTGAAAGAGAATTAAGAAATCTCTTGATGAAGCTGGCTTGAAGTTTAATATAACAAAATATCTCAGCAACTGGTCCCATTATGTCCTGGCAAAAAGGAGAAGAAATGGAAGCAAAGTGAGATTTTATATTCTTGGGATCAAAGATCACTCCAGAAGGCAACTGCAGACACGAAATTAAAAGACACTTGCTCCTCACAAGGAAAGCTCTGGAAAATATGGCCAGTATACTAAAAAGCAGAAATCATCTTGCCAACAAAGATCTATATAGTCAAAGCTATGGTTTCTCCAGTTGTAATATATGGTTGTGAGAGTTGGATTATAAAGAAAGCTGAGAGCCACAGAATGGATGGTTTTGAATTATGATGCAGAGAGGACTCTTGATAATCCCTTGGACAGCAAGGAAATCCAATCAGTCAATACTTAAAGAAATTAATTCAGACTATATACTGGAAGGTCAAATACTGAAGCTGAAGCTTAAATACTTTGGTCACATAGTGAGAAAACAGGACTCGTTGAAAAAGGCCCTGATGTTGGGAAAGATTGAAGGTAAAAGTAGAAGGGTAAGGAAGAGGATGAGATGGCTAGATGGTGTCATGGGAGCAACAAACATGAGCTTGGACAGACTTTGGGAGACAGTGGAGGACAGAAGGGCTTAGTGTGCTGTGATCTATGGGGTCATAAAGAGTCAGACATAACTGAATGACCAAACAACAATAATGACAATGGACAAATTGATGCCTATACAGAAGAAGGGAATCAATCAGACACCACAGGCATTGAATATGGGGATATTTAGCATGCAGAAGGGAATATTTAGGGGTGAAATTAAAATATTTGAAGGATTCTCACTTGGAAAGGGGATTGATTTTTTCTGCTTGGTTCCAGGGATAAAACTAGGAACAATAGAAATATTCTGTATAGAGACAAATATAGGCCTGACACAAAAGAAAAAATTTTGTAATTTTAAAACTTCCCCAAAATAAAATGGGATGCCGCAGAACATAGCAATTTTCTCTATACTAGGCTTCTTCAAACAAATATTATCCACTTGTTAGTCATGACGAGAAGGCATTTTTATTCAGGTGTAGGATGGATTAGATTGCCACAGAGGTCCTGTCCAACTCTGAGATTTTGTGCTTTAATTCTGTGACACTATGAGATGTCACCAAAAATGCCCCAGGAGAAGAGTGGGATGAGCTGCTAACCTGAGTTTCAGAAAGGTGTGAACATTCATCGAGCTCAGCATCTGTTCATCTCAGCTCTGCAAGTTAACTAAAGGGTAAAAGCAGACCTGAAACTAAAAAACCAGATCTCTATGGAATGTTCAACAGAGGGCAGAGGCTTTGAAACATTTGTGTGAATGTACATGGCATATTTCATGGCAAAACCAGGTTCCCCAAGCTGGAGGTGGCTGTCATCACAGGATATGTTATTTAGAGGAAACTAGGCCTCCATCTAGCTCTAACAAGATTATTCATTCAGTTCATGCAACAAGTATTTAAATGCTTAGTCTATGCAAAACACAGTGCTAGGTAGGGTGAGAGGTATAAAACAGATATGCATTGTCCCCACGCAAATAAAATTTAGTAGGGGAATAATGCATTTACAATTTAAGATGTTAATGACTTTTTAGCTTTTTCGATTTGTCATTGTAAATCCTATGTTTCCCAGTAGTTCATGGGGTCACAGATTTAGAGATGGAAGGGGCATGAGGAAATAGAGGAAAACAAAAGGTAAGTGACTTGCCCAGGACCACCCAGTTGTTTCAACAATCTGGCTAGCAGCTGTTGTGGGGGGTGTAAGATCCACCTACAACCAGCATCCAGAAAGCTGCCGGCATGCTGCGAAAGCACAGGTTCTTTTGATCTGCTTAACTAAGGAAAGCAACGTTAAAGGGGTTGATAAGCTTACTTTAATTCAACATACAAATGTCATTCACTTAGTTCAAGGGAAAAAGCCAGCATACTGAACTTCAGAACAAATACAAAGTACAAACGTTAACAGACAGACCTTATCCGATTCAAATCCCAATACATAGTTACCAGAGTTTGACAAGGTCCCAGCATCTGGGTTACAAGCTGGAGGGCCCTTAGCTACAGCTGCCCGGAGTCTCTGCATCAGCACACCAGTGAGAGCCCTAAACAAATTACAAACAGACAGACCCAATACAATTCATAGTTACCAACATCTAGGTTCAGCCCGGGAGCTCAGAACAAGGGCTGGCCCAGAGTCACATGCGCCACCACTGTTGTAGGTAAGAGCTCCAAAGAAGAGACAGCCAACCCCTGGTTTTATATCTTTTTCAGGGTCAGGGGTGAGTCACACATGCGACTCACCTACATGACCTAGAATCGTCACAAAGAGGCGACTTAAACCCACTGTGGTCTAAAAGTCTCTGCTGTCCCAGACATGTAAACTAGGCCCTCCCTGGAGTTAGCTCCACCTTGGGCCCCGCCTCAGTTGCCAATCCACACCCACATAGGTTTTACACCTAATAGGGGTTTGGGCCTGGGGCTTAACACTTAGTAAGACTCAATGAAATACACTGAATTACTCAAAGCAAACAAAAGCCAAACTCTTCAAGGGCACTTGTTGAACTAAGTGCTAAGGAGCCCATTTTGCTTACCAACACACCAGCTAAGAGGTATCTGAGACAGAATTTGAACTCAGGTTTTCCAGACTCCAAGCCCCGCACTCCATCCATTACACCATGCCATATCTCACTGTAATGCTACCTAGTACTCCACTACACTAATGGATCTGTTATCTAATCTATGAGGTATTTCCCCCCAGCAGTGAAGCTAGTTAATCATTCTATGCCTCCTGCATGATTTGTGTCCATATCTTCCAACAAATTCACCACTGAAGGGTCTAGTCAATGGGCTGGGGATCTTCTATGAGTTCTGTTGGCATTGCCTGTGTTCACACAGGCTTATCATTGATTGTCCAGTTATCCCAATCCTTCTTTTCTCCCCTGTCATACATCTCTCTGATGACATTCTTCCTATCACATCTCCTCTCTTAAAGGCATTGTGGTCTACTCATGCCTGCCTCACACCTATTATCCTTTAAGCTGATCCTTGATTTTAGTTCTTTAGAAATTCTAGTATTCTGGGGGATGAAGCCAAGATGGTGGCTGGAAAGCAGGGACTTGCATGAGCTGCCCCCCAAACTCCTCCAAAAACCTACAAAAATGGCTCTGAACACATTCTAGAACTGCAGAACCCACAAAACAGCAGAGGGAAGCAGGGCTCCAGCCCAGGATAGCCTGGATTGTCACTGGGTAAGGTCTATTACACACTGAGCAGGGAGTGGAGTGGAGCAGAGCCCAGCGTGGGTGGTGCAGACCAACCAGACCAGGAGCTGGGCAGAACAGGCCCTAGCACCCTGGATCAGTGAGCTGTGGCAGTTAACAGACTTCTCAAACCACAAACACCAAAGACAACAGAGAAGGTTAGTGGGAAAAGCTGCAGGGGACAAAGTGATAGGAGTTCTCAGTTTGGCCACCGCCCTGGGGGAAGTGGGGGTGGTGCAGCTACAGAATTACAGTTGCAGTTGCTTCTGGCCCCAGGCCCACCTGGTGGGAGGAATTAAGTGGCGGATCTGAGACGGAGTGCAGTGCCTGCTTAAGATCTGAGTCAGGTCCTAGTTGGCAGTTCTTGGGGGAGGAGGAGCACTGGTGTGGAAGAGCCAGCTGCATAGAAATAGCTCTGAAAACAACCGCGCATGCCCTCAAGCTTGGAACAAAGTACTCTCTACTCTACAAGCAGTCATACCCCAACAAAAAACTCAAGGGTCAAGTAGTTGGCTGGGAACATGGCCAGGCAGCGAAAATGCACGCAAATTCAGACTCAGACTTTGGAATCTTTCTTTGGTGACAAAGAAGACCAAAACATACAGCCAGAAGAAGTCAACAAAGTCAAAGAGCCTACATCAAAAGCCTCCAAGAAAAACATGAACTGGTCTTAGGCCATGGAAGAGCTCAAAAAGGATTTGGAAAAGCAAGTTAGAGAAGTAGAGGAAAAATTGGGAAGAGAAATGAGAATGATGCAAGAAAACCATGAAAAACAAGTCAATGATTTGCTAAAGGAGACCCAAAAAAATACTGAAGAAAACAACATCTTAAAAAATGGACTAACTCAAATGGCAAAAGAGCCCCAAAAAGCCAATGAGGAGAAGAATGCCTTGAAAGGCAGAATTAGCCAAATGGAAAAGGAGCTCCAAAAGACCACTGAAGAAAATACTACTTTAAAAATTAGATTGGAGCAAGTGGAAGCTAGTGACTTTATGAGAAATCAAGATATTATCAAACAGAACCAAAGGAATGAAAAAATGGAAGACAATGTGAAACATCTCATTGGAAAAATTATTGGACTGCCTTGAAAGCCATGATCAAAAAAAAAGAGCCTAGATATCATCTTTCAAGAAATTATGAAGGAGAACTGCCCTGATATTCTAGAGTCAGAGGGTAAAATAGAAATTGAAAGAATCTACCGATCCCCTCCTGAAAAAGATCCCCAAAAGAAATCTCCTAGGAATATTGTCACCAAATTCCAGAGCTCCCAGATCAAGGAGAAAATACTGCAAGCAGCCAGAAAGAAACAATTTGAGTATTGTGGAAGCACAATCAGAATAATCCAAGATCTGGCAGCTTCTACATTAAGGGATTGAAAGGCTTGGAATATGATATTCCGGAGGTCAATGGAGCTAGGATTAAAATGAAGAATCACATACCCAGCAAAACTGAGTATCATGCTCCCAGGCAAAATATGGACTTCCAATAAAATAGAGGACTTTCAAGCTTTCTCAGTGAAAAGACCAGAACTGAATAGAAAATTTGACTTTCAAACACAAGAATCAAGAGAAGCACGAAAAGGTAAACAAAAAAGAGAAATCACAAGGGACTTACTAAAGTTGAACTGTTTTGTTTACATTCCTACATGGAAAGATGATGTGTATGATTCATAAGACCTCAGTATTAGGGTAGCTGAAGGGAATATATATATATATATATATATATATATATATATATATATATATATATATATATATATATATATATATATACATATAGACAGAGGGCACAGGGTGAGTTGAATATGAAGGGATGATATCTAAAAAAATAAAATCAAATTAAGGGATGAGAGAGGAATATATTGAGAGATGGAGAAAGGGAGAGATAGAATAGGGTAAATTATCTCACATAAAAGTGGCAAGAAAAAGCAGTTCTCTAGGAAGGGAAGAGGCGGCAGGTGAGGGGGAATGAGTGAATCTTGCTCTCATCAGATTTGACCTGAGGAGGGAATACCATACATACTCAATTGGGTATCTTACCCCACAGGAAAGAAGGAGGAAGAAGATAAAAAAGGGGGGACGATAGAAGGGAGGGCAGATAGGGGGAGGAGGTAATCAAAAACAAACACTTTGAAGAGGGACAGGGTAAAGGGAGAAAATTGAGTAAAGGGGGATAGGTTAAGAAGGAGCAAATATAGTTAGTCTTTCACAACATGAATATTGTAGAAGGGTTTTACATAATGATATGCATTTGGCCTATGTTGAATTGTTTGCCTTCTTGGGGAGGGCAGGTGGGGAGGGAGGAGGGGAGAGAATTTGGAACTCAAAGTTTTAAAAGCAGATGTTTGAAAAATTTTTTTTTTCCTGCAACTAGGAAATAAGATATACAAGCAATGGGGCATAACCATCCATCTTGCCCTACAAGAAAGTAAGGGAGAAGGGGATGGGAGGGGAGTGGGGCAACAGAAGGGAGGGCTGACTGGGGAACAGGGTAACCAGAATATATGCCATCTTGGAGTTGGCAGGAGGGTAGAAATGGGGAGAAAATTTGTAATTCAAACTCTTGCGAAAATCAATGCTAAAAACTAAATATATTAAATAAATTTGAAAAAAGGAAAAAAGAAACTACAGTATTCCTTGATTCAGTAATACATCATATTTTTTTTAATTTTAACCAGACCTATGATTTCATGTAAGTGATTCTCATTGAAAAAAATTCTCTCTGCCATTACAGATAGTCAGCTGTTGTCTAACTTATGATATTAAAGAATCTTAAAGTCTGTTATTTGTCTAGGGTCACAGTCAGTAAGTATCAGAGGTAGGCTTGGAACCCAAGTCTTCTCTGTCTGAAGTCAATTCTCTATTCTGATGCCTTCGACATTACAAGAATATGGGTGAAAAAAAAAGAAAAAATGATAGGCTTATGTTTCTGGATTAAGTTTTCACTAATAGCAAAATACCTTAGAAAACTTAAGCAGGGTGCTTAACTTTTGTGTGAAGGATCCATTTGGAAGGCTGGGAAACCCTATGGGTCCCTTAATAACATTTTAAAAATTAATAACTGAAGGAAATACTAAATTTCAGTTAGAGGTTAATGAGAACTAAGATGCACCTATTTATTTTTGCTGAGTTCAGGACCCCTTGAAATCTATCACCAGGTTAAGAATTCTGACTTAAAAAAAATTCTAGAGACACATGAGAAACCTGGATAAGGGGAACAACACAAGACAGAAAAAGTAGCCATAAAAACAAAACAATTAGGGAAAGCTGCCATGTCAAGCCCTGGGGCTGAGTGGGGAGAGAGAGAGAGAGGGAGAGAGAGAGAGAGAGAGAGAGAGAGAGAGAGAGAGAGAGAGAGAGAGAGATACTCAAAGAGACAACCTGAGGTGAGAAAAGCAGGTCTTACCCATACTCTTGTTTCTCTCCCCTCCACCCTCAACTACATAGGGCCAAAAGAAATTGGGAAATTTTCACATCAATTCTGTTAGCAAACTTTTAAGATTCTACTGTGCACCAGGTACTTTGTTAGACACTAGAAGCAATACCAAGTTTAAATAAAATAGTCCCTACCCTCGAGTAGTTTGTAGTCTAGGAGGAAGATGTAACATATGGACAAATAAATATAATATAAAATAATAAAGTAAGTGCATCAGAGAGAATCAAAATAAGGTCAAAGAGAGGTTTGTCATTATATAAAACTTGTAAAAAAAACAAGTTAAATATGAAAGAGATAGAAAAATTTAGCTAAAAAAGATTTGGAGCAGACTGTGTGCTTCCTTCATTTATGGCCCTATTTTCATGTAAAATTGTTAGTAGATTTCATAATTTGGCTTACATTACTTCCCTTCTTAAAGTTATCCATTTTGTGTCGTCTTTCTTTTTGATCAGTTAGCATTCTGGTATGTTTGGGTATCTCAATTATTATATTACCCGTGGTTTTATACTGTAAAAATCGATAACATTTTAAAATAGATTGTTAACTTGAGAAAATCAACTTTTCACTGCACATTGTACAATAAAGTCTCAATTATCTGGAGGCCATTTATCTAGCAACTTCACCCTCCTACAACAAAGCCAAGAACCCCGGAGTAAGTAAAGAAGGCTTCTGAACAATTAAAATAGGTCTCACAAAATCCAAGTATTAAAGCTCAACCACTTAATTCATAGAAGAGTCCTTGGGTCCTCATTCAAAGCAATTTACTCTCACATTAGACAAGGAGTTCTTAACCTTTTCAATGTCACAGACTTCTTTGGTGCCTGTGAAAGTCTATGGACCCTTTCTCAGAATATATTTTTAAATGCCTATAATAAAATGCATAGGATTACAAAGGAAACCAAAGGTTAATTTTTTTAAAAAGATGTACTTTTCCCATCCAAATGCATAGATGTGAGAGTAAGAACCTTTGATTTAGACAAAGTTTTAGTAACAATTACTTGGTTTTTTACAATTCCTTTGAAATGAACTATGTTAATTATCATAGAATCATAAAAGAAGTCTCAAAAAGCAATCTCTAACTAGGTATATATTTCGTTTGGCAGTTAGGTGGCCTAATGGGTAGAAGGCTGCATTTGGACAAAGGAAGAGTTGAGTTCAAATCATGACTCAAACACGTACTAGTTTTCTGATTCTGGACAAGTCACTAAGTCTCTCTCAGTCTTAGTTTCTTCATAAGTAAAAGGGTGATAATACATTACAACATTAGAGTTGTTGTGAGGCTTAAATGAGATCATGTGTGTAAAGTGCTTCACAAACTGCAAAATGCTAAATAAATGTTAGCTATGTTATCATTACCTGTCAACTCACACAATCCTAGAATTGGAAGGGGCCTCAGGTCTTCCAGTGAAGATCTTGCCTGATATTATCATGATGGAATTCTACTGTGCCATAAGAAATGATAAGCTCAATGATCTTAGAAAAACATGGATAGACTTGCATGAAATAATGAAGAGTGAAATTAGCAGAACCAAGAGAATATCATAAGCAGGAAACAGTAACAGCAAGAACAAGTTTGAGTAATTAAGTAATTTTGACTATTATAAATACCCAAATTAACTACAAAGGACCTATGAAGGAAGATGGTATTTGCATCCAGAGAAAGAACTGATAAATAGAAGTATGTGTAGAATGATTTCATATCTACATCTACATATACATATATATACATACACATACACATATACGTACACATACACGTACACATACACATACGCATACACACATTTGTGTCTAATGGTAGCCATCTGTGAGGGTCAGAGAGGAAAAAAAGAGAAAAAAGAAATTTATATAATAAATTATTATATATTTAAAAGGAATAGCAAGTTATATACACAATAGATTTGCATTTCCATGTACAATCATCTTTTTTTTCTATTCTACTATGTTTGGAAATGGTTGTTTTATTTCTCAAGTTCAGAATAAAATACATTTTTTTAAAAAAGAAAGAAGAATGCAAACCCAACATCCTGCCCAGTGGTCATTTAGCATTTCAGTACTTATTTAGCACAGTGCTTGGCGCATGGTAAATGCTTAATAAGTGCTTTTGAAAATTCACTTATTCATCCATTAGTTTGAAGAACTCCAGTGAGAGGAAATTCAGTTGTTTTTGAAGTGGTTCCCTCCATTTCTAGACAGCTATCATTTTTAAGCCTTCATAGAATCCTACTTTGATGTCTTATTGCATCATGAAAGTGATCATGAGTCTTCTAAGGCCATGCCTTGTGGCAGGTTCTACCCTGCTGGAATGCAAGCAGGCAGGGTCCCTGCAACTGACTCTGTCTGCTTTTCAAGCACCAACCTAGCTACTTAAGTATTGAGAACTTCATCACCCATGGGCTGGCCACTTGGTGATAAATTCTTTGACCATGACAAACCCACAAAATCAATTAAAATACAAAATCCTGGACAGCTCCTTTATAATCACAGGGACAGTGGCAGGGGCGAAGAAACACAAATTTGAGGCTGACTATTTACATTAATTTAGTTGTTGATGCTCTAAGTGTGAAATCACCCAGTGACTAAGTCAGTCCACAAATATTTATTAAGCACTTACTATGTGCCACTACTATGAGCCTAGTACTGAGGAATCGAGTCAGAGCATTCTTAATGGCCTCATCATAAAGTTGTAGCAAGATGATAAATAAGAAACAAACATTTATATTAAATTCCTACTATGTAGGAATGCCAAGACCGTTATAGATGTCTTATCTGATCCTCACAACAACCTTGCTGGATAGCTGTTATTATGATCTTCATTTTTACAGTTGAGAGAATGAAGGCAAACAGGTTAAATAACTTGCCCACAGTCACACAGCTAAGTGTCTGAGGGCAGACTTGAACCCAGGTTTAGTAACTCAAGACCCAGTGCTCTATCCACTGTACCCCCCATCTGCCTAGCAGTCCCCAGGTTCCCTTATGAGGGGCAAATAAAGGGTTAACAGGGTTCATTTTTATCATGCATCTAAAGGGAACAAGAAACATCACTCCATGAAGTATTTGGTCATCTCTTACTGAAGTGACTATGATAACCATTTGCAGAAAGACCCCCATGAAGATAATTGCAACTTACAACAACAACAACAATTGTCAAGGATGAAGAGGTAGAGAAATTCTATTAAGAAATTGATACTCCAAATTAAATCAACGTATATTTGAAAGGACTTAGCGCTTACTGGTATATAATCTGTAGAAAACATTTAATTATTGATTCTTAATGGTATGGTTTTGGTAGCTTTCACGCTGTTTTTTAAAAAATTGATGTTTAGTACCTTAATTAACATTTTAAAACCTTCAAGTCTTTGAATCTTCTCCAGTTTCTATTTACAAAAAAAGATATTATTTTCTAAAGATGGAAGGATTCCTCCCCAGCAGCTGTTAGAGTAGGTGGCATTCTGGCACTATCTTAGAAAATCTTTTTTGTCCCAATTGGCATCTAGAACATATGACCCGGTAAGGAATAAAGCCAAGCCCCTACCCTTCTGCTACAAGACAAAGTACAGGCCTTTTCTCCTTTTCTCTTTCCACTATCTCTGCCTGAAATTTTCAGATTGAGTCTTTTTTTAGAAAAGAGATAAAGACACATGAAGAGATAATCTCCATCTTCTCCACCTCCTTGGCCTTCCCCAACTAAACTTAGCATTACTTTCCAAAGGTGAAATTTCATGAGATCCTTGTTTGACTCTTTAGCTGAGGATTCTAGAAAATAGTATTCAATAATTCAAGTCAAAAGGCATATATTAAACATGTTGTAAGCACCAATTGCTCTGCTAGGCCCTGAGAATAAAGACGAAAAATGAAACCATCTAGACCTTCTAGTAGCTTACACTGGGAAAATCAAGAACATTGAAAATTAAATGCATAATACATGCAAAGCAATTTCTGTAGGGAGGATACAAGCAACTGGGGAGATGAGAATAGTCTTCTATAGGAAATATCACCTGAACTTTGAAGGAAGCTGGGGATTCAGTGAGGCATTAGTGAGGAGGGAGAACATTCCAGTCATAGATAAGAGACTACAAATAGAATGGGCAAGTCTCTGCTGGTAAATGTTTGACAGCTGGCTCTAAGGGGGGAAAGCACACATGGCACACTTTTAAGCTTAATCTGCATTATTTACATTTTCTCCATCACTTTCTTAAGTCTAGACAGTCACTAAAGCAATAAATCAAGCCCTGGTTTATAACATTTGCTCATTTAAAAGGTGTAAATGCTCATACTGAAAATTAACAATTGGCTCTCCTGGCTGGTTAGAGGTGCCTCCAGCACACCCCTATGGTACGGTGAATTAGTTAGCTGGTAGGTAGATATTGTGAAGGAGTGTAATGTGCAGAAATCCTGGGAAGGCAGGCTGCAGCCAGGTTGTGAAGGGCTTTGAAGTCAAACAGAGGACTTCATATTTATCCTAGAGATAAGAGAGAGCCACATGAGCTTCTTGAAGAATGGAATGACAGAGCTTGACCTGTACTAAGCTATGTTATCCCTGTTGCTCCATATCACATATCAAGTACTCTTAGAATTATAGATTTATAATTGGAAAGGTTCTTAGGGTCCATCTGATCCAATACTCTCATTTTATAGGTGCGATGATTAAGCCCTGAAGAAGTACAGGGAGATGCCCAAGATCATACAACTAATACTTGATAGAGCTGGGATTTGAACCAAGGTCTGACTCCAAATACAGTATTTTTGTCATGTTGCTTTTCTGAGGCTGTTCTGTCTCCCTTTTGAAGGGGCCATTTAAAATTTCCAAGATGCTTAGGTCATGTTCTGCTCCTCAAGGCCAGAGATTCTTTGGGGGAGAAGATACATCTCTCTCTCTCTAGTGAAGAAGATGGGAGCTTTTCATTTGCACCATTTCCCTCCATAAGACCAACCTATTCTCTCAGAACTTGTAAACCTAGTTCAGTAGTCTTGGAGTTGTAAAATATCTGCTGTTAATTCTAAAGAGTCACCTTCTGTTCTAAAAATAGTACCTTGTTTCCTTGGGGTCTATCTACTACATAGAGTTCCTTTCTCAAAGTTTCTTGCATAGAAGATCTGAGAGATAATTTCCTATTATGTTTTTCTTGCTCCATTGACTTCCAAAGGTCTACTCTTCACCTTAATGTTTCCCTGGACCAGGTTCTTTCTTCCAGGGTAGATTCAGAATGGTGTATACTCTGTATGGCCAACTTAACTGGGTTTACTCTGTACCCCTATCACCTCACTTATACCGCGCTCAATAAACTATTGCTTCAAGAGACGAGGAAAGCATCTCCCTTTGATTAATTGTGTTAATCTATTCTCCAAAGCAGAGGTCTACAGAGAAGCAAATTTCAGTTTGATGTAAGGAAAAAAATTCCTAACAAGTTGAATAATTCAAAAGTGTAAGGCTAGGGGTCACTTTACCAAAGCACACCATATACTTGCATAGATACAATTACAAAATGCTGCTTAAAGAACAACTTAAATGGCTAGAAAAATATCCAATATTCATGACTGGGTAGTACTATCAAAGTTAATTTGAACTTTTAACACTATACCAATCAAATTATCAAAAGAACAAAAAATTCAAAAAATTATAATAAAATCCATTTGAAAAAATGAAATATCTGGAATATCAAGGGAAATTATGAAAAGAGGTAAAGATGAAGGGCAAAAAGCACTTCTAGACCTCAAAACTATATCGCAAGGTAGCGGTCATTAAAACCATTAAATACTGATTAAAAATAGGGGTAGATCGATGAAACAGACTAGACAAAGGAGAATTAGAAACAATGGAACTCAATAACCTAGTGTTCAATAAACTGGAAAACATAAAGTACTTAGAAAAGAACTCTCCATTTGATTAAAAAAAAACTGTTGGGAAGGTTGGAAAGCAGTCTAGCAGAAGTCAGACTCTGACCAATACTTTACACCATATCCCACAATACATTCTAAATGAATATATAACTTTAATATTAAAGTTCATTCTATTAAAAATTATAAGAGAAGCAGATCATATGCTTCCCACAACTATGGGTAGGAGATGTATTCTTAACTAAAGGACAGAAGCAATTACAAAAGATAAAATAGATATCTTTGATTACATGAAAATGAAAAGTTTCTTCACAAATAAAATTAATTCACCTAGGATAGGAAGGGAAACAATTGAATGGGGAAAAATATTTATATCAAATTTTTCTGATAAGAGGTTTTTATACAAGACATAAACGATTAACTGACATATGTAAGATCAAAAGCCATTTCCCAGTGTCAAGTTGTCAAGGATACGAACAGTTTTCCAAAAAATGAATTGTAAACTAGTAACAATAATATGTTTAAAATTATCCAAATCATTAATAATAAAATAAATACAAATCAAAACAACCTTGATGTTTTATCTTACATTCTTAAAAATGGCAAGGATGACAAAAGATGGATATAGTCAATGCTGGAGGGATTATAGGAAGATAAGTATACTAGTGCAGCAGCATTGGTAAAGTTGTGAATCAGCATAACCATATTGAAAAGCAATTTGGAATTATGCAAATAAAGTGACTAAAAGGTCCGTACTCTGTGACCCAGAGATTTCATTACTAGGCTTACTCCCCAAGAAGGCCATTGATAAGAAGAAATTTGCCATATAGATCAAAATATTTATAGCAGCACTTTTTTGTGGTAGTGAAGGATTGGAAACAAAGTAGATGCCCAGTGACTGGAAAATGGCTAAACAAATCATAGCACATGAATGTATTAGAATATTATTCCTGTGCTGTAAAAAATATAAATGTGTTGACTACAGAGGATAGGAAGATCTACATATGTGGCTACAACAATGTAAATAGAAAGAACTACACACACACACACACACACACACACACACACACACATATACCATCAAAATGAAAAGTGAATTTTGCAAGATTATATAGAACAATCATTCTTTAAAATAAGAGATGTACAAAAATACTCCCGCTCCACCCCTTTGCAGATGTGGGAAGTCTACAGGCGTTGCACAGACTCCATGGTCTTCTTCAAGAATGAAGGACAAACAACAACAGTGCATATATTGTTAGACTTTTATCAGTTATGTTGATTTTTCCTATGTAGTTTTGGTCTTTTTGGAAGTCTTCTAGTTCATTAAAAATCTATTTTTCCCCTGCTTAGGATTATACTGAGTTTTGCCGAATAAATTATTCTGTTTGTAAGCTTCTATGCTTTGCTCTCTGGAATACTATATTACAAGTTCTCTACTTCTGAATCCTGAATTTGGAACATGGGGAGTATAATCTAGGACAAATCTGATGACTGCCCCTTTGGTCTGACCTCCGCAAGTTCTTTTCTTGACTGACCTGGGCATGGGTCCCAGTAACCTGCCAGTTTGGAGTTTCAGTAGATTGCTGTTGAACTTGGCCACTGGTGGCTGGCTGAAACACTGCTGGTCCAGAGAAATAGAACTGTCAGATTCCTTTTGGCCTGAGAAGCCTTCCTTGGTTAGGTTTCAGACTGGCCTAGAAGCTACAAGTGAAAACCTGCTCTTCTCCTGAGGTATGAACCACACAGCTGCTACTTGCTTCTAAACTTGCTCCTTACTTGGTACACAGTGCTAGACCTGAGACCATTTCTCACCAGGTAATACCAACCCTAGCCACAGATCCCCTTCTGAGTCCACCACCCTGCATCTATTACCCAGAACTGGGTAGTAACAGATCTACCAGTCAGTATCTGTTCTTATACCCTACTCAAGTTTAGGCCCCTCTGTACATGATCTGGAACTTCATCTTACCAAGATACACAACCTTTACCTAAGCTTGGATGCTCTGTACAGTGTGCTCCTACCAGACCATGTGCCCAGTGTCCACAGACTTCTGTCTCTCTATAGTGACTTGGGGTGAAAAAAAATGAACTCTTAGCTTTCCTGCTCAGGATACAGTCAGGTGTTTTTGTTTTGTTGGGGGGTGGAGTTTGTTGGGATAAGGGGATCTCACTGAACTTCTTAATGCTACTCCATCATCCTGGCGCCAAACACATCAGTAGAACTTAAAAGGAATGATTTTGCTCTCATGTACTGTGTTTCTTCCCATCCATTGAGCTTGGGATGAGAGTTTGAAAGTATCTCTCTTATACTCCTTCTGAAAAGAGCACGGGCTCCTCTCCTCCCGGCACCTATAGTGGCTGGATGTTCACACATGGAAGTGGACACAGGTACTTCCTGAGGGAGCCTGAGATAGACCCAGGAACCCTGGCTCTCTCTGTGGCTTCCATGTCTTTCCCTAAGCGTGGATGCCCAAATAGCTGTCATGATGGATGGACTTTTCTCAGAGAAGTTGACCACCTACAGAAGGATGAACTCAAGCCAAACTTTGGCTTGCTAGAATATATGGACCTGGAGGAAATTGTTCACACAATGCACAGCTGAGGTGAGGTTCAGCAGTCCAACTAAATGTTTCATGCTTTACTGTTTTAGGTACCTAACTTCTGGGAGAATATCATAGAAGTTGTGAGCTTCTGTTTCATGTTTCAAGATTTTGTCAATGGACATTTATGAATCTTTTGTATGAAGGAAGTAGATAACTATCTTATATTGTTTTACGGGGCAGCCAGGTGATGCAGAGGATAGAGCATAGATCCTGGAGTCAGGAAGACCTAAATTCAAATCCTGCCTCATTTACTAGCTATGTGACCCTAAGCAAGTCACTTAACCCTGTTTGCTTCAGTTTCCTAATCTGTAAAATGAGCTGGAGAAGGAAACGGCAAATCACTCCAGTATCTCTGCCAAGAAAACCCCAAATGGGGTCACGAAGAGTGAGACATGACTGAAATAAATGAACAATAACAACAACAACAAATATTGATCGACATTGAACATTGGGTACCTTTCTGATCGCTTTTAGGGAGACTGCATGTTTGAGACTAATCTCAACTTTAAATATTTTTCCCTGGAGCTTTGGGATAAGTGAATAAAGAACCAGGTACAAGAAAAGAGTCTTACCCCTCTAGTTAGAGGCCAGGTTCCCTCAAGACTAAATTCTTATGAAGTCAGAGTGGTTACTTAGTGGGAGAGGGGACCCCCAGCTCCTCTAAACCAGTGGGTCCTGTCATTATACCTCTGTCAAAATTATCAAAGATTTAACAATAGAAATAACTTTATTCAATGACCCAATTCTCTGATGATTATTAAGAAAAAAATGTGTATGCTCACTGAATGTATTTTCGCCTTCTCAAGGAAGATGTCCAACACAGAATGCTGATGTCCACCAAATGCTCATCTTTGTGGTTAATATTGTGCTGATTGCATCAAACCTTGGGACATTACAGAGTTTCTTAAATTAGATCTACAGTCTCAAAAAGAGTTTGGCCCACCCTTTTGCACAGGAAAAGCCAAGAGGACAAAGAATACCTATTGTTTAAACTTGCATATTCCGTTGGATGGACTGTTCATAGAACTGATCCCATTACCTATATCTGGGGCAGAAACTTCAGAGAGGTAATAATTTGGGCTCAATATTGAACAGGAGGAAGAGGGTAGGCTTGATTGCCTTTAGAAAACTTGAGAACCTCCTGAACGCCAAACTCTTGTAGAGTAGGCCCCCTTTACGGTCCTCATCTCCCATTACAGACTAGACCTCTCCTAACCATTAGAGCATTCTTCAGTGGAACACCTTTTCAGCACTGATTCTAGATCCCTCCTCTTCTTGCTACCTCACTCATTCTCCTGTAGCCCATCATCCTGACTAGAGACCACAAGAATTATTTTCCCTTCATTGTTTGACTGTAACTTGACTATAATACATCACATTTTCCCCTCTACCTTCTACTTCTCCTCTCCCATTTTATGCCCTTTGTTTTTCTTTAGTTTAGTCCCGCAAAATAACATTGATTTACATGTGGAGAGGATTGGGGGGATGGGAGGAGGAAGTTCTGGAATGGCAGTTCCTTTTGTTATTTCCTCTGAAGGAAGCTAGGAGGTGGCAGAGTGGATAGAACACTGGGCCTGGAGTCAGGAAGACCTGAGTTCAAATTCCATCTCAGATACTTACTATCTGTATAACCATGAGTAAATCACTCAACCTCCATCTGCCTCAATATCCTCCACTATGAAGCAGAGATAATAATGGCGCCTACCTCCAAGCATTATTGTGGGGAAGAATGAGACAGTATTTGTAAAGTACTTAGCACACTGCCTGGCACATAGTAGCACTTAATGAAGGCTCATTTTCTTCTTTCCTTCCTCTGCCTTTAGAAAGTTGAAATTATTATCAAGCTGTGAATTTATCACATACCTACTTCTAGCAGAAAATTACAGCAGATATACAAAGGGATAAAGTTTCCCTTACCAACGATATTCACCCTCTGCATAGTAAGTATGGCTATGTCATCCTCAGTTTAAGGGAACAGAAGCTCATGGAAATGAGGCTGCTTATGCAAAGTCCCAGAGCTGAGCCAAGACTGAAATCTAGGTTTTCTAACTCCAAGTCCATTTCTCTTTCTTTTGAACCACGTTATTTCCCTAAGAAGTTTGATTATCTGGTTCCTCAGACCACAGTAGATTAGAAACAGCAAATTAGGGGTTAGAAGAGTCTAGCACACCAGCAGAAGTGAGATTTGACACCTGGACATCAAGGGAGGAGATAGGAAAATATGGAAGCACATTAGTCTAGGGGTACCTAAGTCTAGAGACATATCTCAATCGCCCCTGAAGCTTTCATTTTATTACAGCACAAATAAAAGGAAAGAAGATAGGAAAGGAAGAACAGAAACAAATAGTTATTAGATGCCTACTATGTGCCAAAAACTATGCTGAGTACCTTACAAATATTATCTCATTTGATCTTCATAACCATCCTTGGAGTTAGGTGCTATTATCCCCAACTTACAATTGAGGAAATTGAGGCAAATGACTTGCTCACAGTCACATAGTTAAATGTCTGAGGCTAGATTTGAACTCAGGTCTTCCCTGACTCCAGGCCCACAGCTCTATACAATGTACCACCTAGCTAACCTAAGGGGTTGGAATAGTGATCTTTAGAGTGTCTGCAGCTCTAGATTTAATGTTTCTATGTTCATAATATTGCACTGAGTCACCAAGAAAAGATTAAAATATATTTTATAAATTTTGTTCAGGAAGTCAAGGAACACATTTAAGAAAGATCCGTATCCAAAATGATTCAGATAAATATGTGGTGCTTATAAGGGTGAATCTTTGGCTATTCTAAATGACACATTCCTTCTGGTATAGCTAAGTAGTCTTTCAGGGATAGCTGAGGTTTTACTGTAACCTGGTTGAATAAATTGTCTTGCTGTAGAAAATATTGGAATCTACCCAAAATGAGTGGGCCTATCTAAATGTGTCCTCATTCCTGGAATGAATATGCATAAATAGCAGCTGAATATAAGAATTTATATTATGAATATACATATAAAAACTATTTTCAAGTTTTAGCTATTTTTACTGACTTACAGCTTATGGAACCTATGGTTTACTCCCCCCTCCCACCTGCTTTTCTATAGTGTTCTTACTCATCTCATCCATCACCCTTTAAAGACAACCTGGGATAAAAAATCTTTTTCTTCTTTTATCCTTTCTTCAAAGGTTTTTTTCCCCCAGTACTTAGTCTTGAGTCTACTACTCTTCTCATTTTATATTCATCTTTCTTAGAAACACTGGTCCACAATTTAATCCCATATAAATAAAAATACTTTGAATTTGTATGGTGCCTTTCATTAAAGAGACCAAAGTCCTTTGCAAAAACTGTCTCATAAAAAACTTGAAGAAATACTGGTCCCCACTGGGCTTGTTATCTTTTCTTTCAACTTCCTACGTGACAATTACTGTTGGTTTCTCCAAATCCATGCTCAGCTTGCCTCAGTCTGTTCAAATGTCATGCTTGGTTTTCACTACTCAGATGTTTCCTTCCATTCACCACATTCTGATGGCTTCTAGCTTTCCTGTTATTTTTAAATTTTTACCTTGATCCTCAGCTACTTGCCAAACTCATCCCTGTGGCCATTTCCATATTCTGGTCCTTCCCTTTGTTTAAATTCTCATATCCTGAGCCATTTTTGCTAAATGCCAAACATTTTCTCCTGCATAAGAATCTCCTTCTTCCTCTCATTTTTTTTCTTTCTTCTTCTCAAAGACGTAAAATCTCACCTCAGAGTTTTTGCTCTTCTCCTACCTTGAAGGACATTTTATGGTTTCCCTCGATTAGACCCACACAAAACTTTCACTGGGGGTTACGGAGGTCTGTCATTTCAGTAACTGACTACACCCAATTTCCACTAGCTTTCCTTTTCTGTGTACATTACCATTGAGGTGCTAAAATGTGAAAATGTAAGTAAATCTAACATGATCCATTGTGTAGCAAACCTGACTAAAGTCAGGAGAAAGTAAGTGCCTTTGACATTTCACATTGCATACTTTCTAAATTATCTATATGTGTTCTAGTTTACTGCTTTGTTTGCTGGGAAAGTTTTATTAAAATCAGTTGACAACCTTCTATCAAACTGTACTGCTTATGCTAATATCTCATGCTTAATACTAATCACCAAAAAAGATTACCTGCTTAGACAGTCATAATTCACATTTATATGGTGCTTTGCAAATTTTCAGAGCCTTGTCCTCATAGGTAGGTAGGTAGGGCTAGTATTATTATCCCTATTTTACAGATAAGGAGCTTGAGGCTTTGAGGGATCAAATGACTTTTCCATGGTCACCATAAGAACTTCAATAGCCTCCTCTCTGCACTAGTCACCTCAGTCAAAGTAAGATCTGCAGTAATTGCCAAAACCCCTTTTCCTGCTGGAGCGGGGTTTCACATGTCAAATTAGCTGTCCATTCGCAGCCCCCAGATTCTGCGTCGTTTGATCTCTCCCTCCCAATGTCTGGTCCTCTTGACTAAGATAAGAATTCTATAAAAAACCCACTGGACTTGACTGGTTTGGGTACTCTTTTCTATGGGGACCAAGCAGATCTGAATTGCTTCTATCATCCCTTCTTTTTTGTATTTCTCCTTAGTAAAGGTGGCTTGTTTACTTTCTTTGTGATGACTCTATCTTCATATGCTTCATGCTTCCTTGCACTGGACCTTGGGATCCCAAACACACCTGAAAGCATCAGGATAGTTGCACAGACTATGTGTGGCAAAACCAGGACTGGAGCCCACATTTTCTTACTGAGCACTCTGTTCTTGACACTACATCTTGTTGTCTTATGGGGAGAGTAGTGGAGATCTATCTCCTACTGTCCCATTCTGGGACTATCTTCCTCTTCAATTGAAAATGAAAACTTACCATTCAAATAACTTATGAGCTAGAGCAATTGTCTCCTAAATAAATACCAGAGTGCTAATAATTATATAATTTTACACATTAATTATATGTACTAATAATTATGTAGCTATATACATTAGAAAATGTATGACGATGAGATAAAGAAAATGAGGTACAGACAAAATAATACCCATCCTACAGTCAATAGGAAGCCAGTGGAATTTATTGAGCGGGGGAATAATGTAGTCAGAACTTTGTTTCAAAAAAAAAAAATCTCTTTAGCAAACGTATGGGGGATAGACTGGAAAAGGGGAAGATTTAAGGCAGAGAGACCAATTAGGAAATTATTGCAATAGACCAACAGAACCTGAAGTAAAACAGTTGCTGTGTTAGTAGAGATAAAGAGACAGATGCAAGAGATGCTATAGAGGGGAAAAATTTAAATATTTGGTCACTGATTGTTGGATGAAGAAGAGTAAGGAGTTAAAGATGGCACCAAGGTTCAGACCCAGGATAACTGGAAATATGGTGGTGCTCTCGACAGTAATAGGGAAATTCAAAAGAGAGATAGATATGGGGGGGAAGATAATGTAAAAAGCTTTTATCCATGCCTGTTATCCTGTGTGAATCACTCTGTACCATACAAAATGAAAAAGGGATGGAGTGGAGGGTGGTGGGAGAGTTCTTACCCACTAGTTACTGCCATAGAATGAAGACAGAGCCAGCCCTCCAAGTGGTGCTTTCTATAGCCATGAGGGGTTATATATAGAGTGTATAGGGAAGGGTAATTTTCCCAATGGCACTTGTACTACTGCTTCTATGGGTGCCTGGGTAATTAGGTTATAGCTACCTGAGGGGCCGAGAGAATTGGGAGATGGGAAGCTTGCAGAAGGGAGGTGGGGGGTGGAGTAGAGGAAGTATTGTGGGATAAAGGTAGACGGGATTAGCCATCACAGAGAAAGTGGAATGTGAACCATCTTATATCACTCTCTGATTGGCTGATCACATTCTCTTTGAGATCATACCACCCGCCCTTCAGCTCCCTTCCCCATCTTGGATACCATGGGACTAGAAAACACTGGGTAGGAGACATTGTCCCCAAAAGAGCACAGTTAAAATATATATTCTACCCGAAAGTAAATGACTCCCTTTAGTGAGTGAGCACAGATTAATTTGTTCATCACATTAGTCAGTTGCAGGACCAATCCTAACCAAAACTCTGAAGTAGGCAAATTTTGGTACTCTACCATCTTTCTCTCAGCTCCCTGGCCTATCTCTTCCATAACACTTCCCTCCCTAATGGACTAAACTAAGTCCCACTAGTGTTCATCTCTGTTAAGGGGTCAACTAATAACTAAGACCTTAGCCAATAAAAGCTTAATATAAAACTTCTTGGGGTATTTTCATTTTAATAGGGGACTCAGAAGATTTTTTTTAAAGTATTTAAGACTCAAAGGCTAAAGTTAAAATGTTGTGAGCACCAGGGGGCAACTGTATTTGGGGGCAGGAAGCCCTTCCTGACTCCTCTTCCTGGCTAACTAATACTTTGTAACCTGATAGGAAGAAATACAAGATAGCTGAGGTATTGAAAGGGTTTTTGTTATTGTTGTTTAGTTAGTCAGATTTGGGGAGAAGGACCCTAAAACTCTTTTAGCCCAACCCTCTTATTTTGCAGATGAGGAAATTGAGGTCCAAATCTGAGACATAAACTTATTCAAGGTCACATGTAAGCATTTAGAGAATCTTGGAGCTGAAAGGGCTCCCCAAGGCTGTCTAGACAAAGTATATATGGACAAGAATCCAACATCCCTGTCAAGACTTTGATTAAAACTTCAAGTCAGGGTATCCCACCCCCAGAGGAGCCTATTCCATTTTCCTATAACTACTCTTATTGGTGTTATTATGGTGGTGTTTTTTTTTCCCTTGACATGAAGCCTAAATTTGTCTCTCTGTCACTTCCATCGCTGTTCCTAATTCTGCCCTCCAAAGCCTATGAAGAATAAGTCGAATCCTTCTTCCTTATGACAGCACTTTAAATATTTGAAGACAGATTATCATTCCTCCCTATTCTGTGAGCACAAATCTTCTCTTTTCAGGTGCCTAAACTTCTTCCTCCTCTTGCTGTATGATCTCAAAGCCTTTGAGATAGAAAACATCAGAGCCTGGAACTGAATCCAGGTCCTCTCTGACTTTAAAATGCAGCGCTTTTTGGTGTGTTGTTGTGGTGGTTTGTAGTGGTAACCAGAGGAATAAACCAGAAATGCTAAGCACCGAGAATGGTGATAGGGAAGGGTAGAGTGAAGGTAGGAGAGAAAAAAAGAAATTCAGGTTATAGGGTACAAAGTAGGTACGAATGGGGTAAGGGCAGAGGTTAACAGACAAAGGGAAAACCATGAGGGTTCAGAGGCACCGAGTTCCTATTTCCAGAGCTTCCTAGTTTTCTAACAACTGTGGGCCCTTCCCAGGTCTGCACTTTGAGATGAGGTAGGAAATTCGGCAGAGAAGGTGGGGGGTGGGGGGGGGGAATTCACTTAACTGCTATCTATTTTTTCATCTGTAAAATAGAGCTAATGGCACTGACCTTCCTCATAGAGACTGTGTGCAATAATTAATTAATAATCACCAATCCCTTTGAAAGTATAAAGTGCTACATAAATGCTAAGCATCATTTCCCTGTGCTCCCTGCAAGCACTTCTAATGCACATCCTGGTCTCAGAGCCTTTGATCCGCAGTAACCACCTGAAACAGAGCAAACAATGCCGTTTTATCATTAAGCAAATGCATAATGAATACTGTTCATTGTTAAGGGGTTACTTAGCAATATAACTCTTTTTATGCCCCACGAATGAGGACATCCTCCTGTGAGCGGATTATGTAAGCTAATAGCTCATGTATCAAAGTGAAGGGGAGAAAAGGAACAGCCATAGCAACCAGAGCCATGAGGCCAAAGCTTTGGCCCTCACGAGAAACCTGTTTCCATTCATCAGAGAGGAGGTAACTAGGATGAAAATCGGAGGGGAAGGAGAGCGATTCGGTCAACAAAGGAAAATTGCAAGCTGTTGCCTTCTGTTCCCTTCTCCATCCGCCTTCATTTCACTGCCCCGTAAATGGTTTTGCAGTATCTGGGAATGAAAACCTTCCCTGTTAGAATTCCAGCCTGCCATCCATTATGTCTCCAGGCCTTCTCCCTTACACCTATGGAATTCTACCACCTCCTCTGTTTGGGGGCCTTTTTCTTTTCTTTTTAACATCACCTTTTCTTGAAACTGAGGTAAGCAGATCACAAAGCCTTTATCTTTCCTTTCGTTCCTCCTGATGCCTGTTCATCACCACAGAAACAGGCCTTTGAGACAGAATGCACAGCAACCTACCACGCAGAGTGGGTCATTAACTAGAGGAGGAATATTGCTACCATTTCAAAAGAAAGCTGTATAACCTTAAAGAGGCACAATCAACTTGAAAACAGGAAGATCAAAACCTGTTGAGTAAGATGCATTTTAAAATATTAGAATGGCATGTGTGAGAATTACTATTTATGCATCTCCTTTTTTCCCCCTTTTTGCTTGACTCACACAATAGAAAAAATGTGCTGGCTAATTCCCTTTGCTTTTATTTGTCACATTCTGATCCATACAGCTTAGTATCCATCAGCTTAGGACATTTGTTAGTTGAAACTCTGTCAAAGAAATGTGTGAAGAAACCTCCAAAAATCTGAATCTAGAAAATAAACTTGTTTTTATATCAGGATTAAAAAACCCATTTGCTTTTCAAAGAAGACATAAATTTGGGGTCTAGTTTACTGGCCTGTATCCCTTTAAATAATCTAAAAGCCACCATTCTCGTTTATCCTTTTATGTTTTCCTACATTTACTTTAGGGGTTTTATGTCTATTATTTGGCAGTGTTCTGTTTATCATTGTTCCTCCATGTTGTCCTGTTTTTGCTGACCTGCTTTTATTTCAGTGTTCTTCAGAAAACCTGACTTCACTATGCTTAGTTAATTCAAACTTTGCCACTGTTGGAAAGGCTGTAAAAAAAACCCTTAACATGGAACAAGATTGCCACCCAGTGGCCAGACCAGTTGCCTCCATTGTACTCTGATTTTTTTTTCCACTAAAATTTACATTTCATAGAATGTCAAAAGCTTGGTAGAAACAATTTAATCTGGCCTCTTATTTTATATTGTAGATGAGGCAATTGATGCCTAGAGGGGGATAATAACTTGTCTAAAGTCAGTGGAAAAGCCAAAATTGGTCCTAGGGTCTCCAGACTCTCAGCCCACTTCTCTTTTAGGAAACCATAGAATTTTTAGAGCTGAAAGAGCCTCAAGAGACCAGGTAGTTCAAATCCTCATTTTGTAAAGCAGAAAGCTAAAACATTCAAGAGAAATTAAAGGACTTGCCCAAGGTCATTCAGTGACAGAACTGGGTCAGGCCTTCATCCATTATACAATCTAATTTGTTTTGTTTTTAGAAGCTAAATGGTGAAGTGGATAGAGGTATGGGCCTGGAGTCAGAAAGACGTGGGTTCAAACACATCCTTAGTTACTTGTTAGCAGTGCGATCCTGGACAAGTCACTTAAAACTATTTGCCTCAGTTTCCTCAACTATAAGATGGAGATGATAATAGCATCTGCTCCCAGTGTCCTGGTAAGGATTAAATGAAATCATATTTATAAGGCACTTAGCACAGTGCCTGGCACATAGGGGGTATTTAACAAATAATTGTTTCCTTCCTTCCGGTGTGACCAGGATGAATAACTTAAACTCTATGGGTAATTTACTTATCTGTAAAATGAGGAGACTGGACTTGATGGTCTCTGAGCTTCTTCACAACTCTAAATTTTTTATCCTATGACTCTGGGTTCAGAAGGGCCCAGGGCTTAGTGTTAAGGGCTCAGGTCTCCTAGAGTCCATTCATATTATGGATTAGATTTTTTTTTTGATGGGGGAAGGGGTGAGAGGGAGGAATAACCTGTAAACCTAACCATCATTTGTAACACTATTTCTGTGAGATAATGCATTCTAAATTCTAAACAGCTAATTTAGAAATGCACATTTGGAATGCAACCCATATTTAAATTGGGAACCTCTTGTACAAAATTTAAAACACTCCACAGAGACATCCAAAATGAACTCAAGAGTTTGCCTGTGGCAAATTTTCCCTGCCACTTCTAAATCCCCCAGGGCAACTTACAACCTATTTAGTGATGCTACCTTGGCATGTGAAGAAACCTGGGTTCCTATCTCATTTCTGACATTTAATACTTGTGTGGTGGCCCCTCTGAACTTTGGTATCTGACTTGTAGAATGAGTATAACACTAAACAAGAGCTATCTCACAGGGTACTTAGTATTAAAAGGTCTTTGTAAAGCTTAAAGTGTTAATGTCAGTTGGTATCATCATCATCATCATCTTCCTTCTTCCCTTCCACTTAGTCCACTAGAATAGCAATAACATTGCCACACTCTTCCAAGGCTCCTCTATGGTCTGTCATACTCACTGCCATGATGTCAGGATGTGAATAGTAAAGTTTATGAGTAAAAAAAAATTTGGCCTAAATGAATATACCACTACTATCATATTGTATAATACAATGACCTATGTCATACCAAAAACAAGAAAATAAATTGCTTTAGAGATATATAAATTCTATTTAGTGTCTTCTTTCAGTGCATTAAAGGATATCCGAGTAGTCATTGAGCATCTTGTTTCTTTCCCAATGTGAGAATCAAGGTATAAGGCACAAAATTCTCTATTATCCGAAACCTTGAGCACAACATAGTATTAAGTGTCTGAGGCAGGATTCAAATTTAGATCTTTCTGATTCTAAACTCTACAATCTATTCACTGTGCCATCAAGTTTCCAGATGGCTTGGCAATAGATCTACCAGCAGGGAATGAGGCCTTCATTTGGGAGAAAGACTGGAGGCTATTTTTCTGACAGCAGTATCTGAGTATCTGAGGAGAAAGCTAACTGCGGGGGGGGGGGGGGGGGGGGGGGGGGGGGGGTTTCTAGGGCCTAATTTGGTAGAGGGGATGAGAATTGGAGTAGGATTAGGTAGGGTTGTATGATCCTTTCATATTCGGAGTCGATCAAAAGTCAGGTGTTAGTAAATTGGTTTTCCCAGGAGAGGCAGCATGGCAGTGGATAGAAGACTGAGTTCCAGTCATGCCCCTGAGAAATATCTAGCTATATAGCTATGGGAAACTCATTTAACTACTCAGTGCCCCTAGACAAATATTTAAGTGTACAAACTACATAATTCCAGATATGCATTGGTAGAAGTCATTACACTGGGAGATCCCCTGCACTTAAATCACAGCTATAGATCATGCCTCCTTCTATTCCTCAAAAAAATAGTAGTGAAAATATTAATTTTACTTGGAAGAGAGGGTTGGTTGGATATATATGTGTCTGCGTGTGTATACATACATATGCAACTAACAAATATGTTCTTAGCTTTGATGAATAAGAATGCATTAGCAACTATAGTTCTGTGGAAATAACTTGGAGTCAGAGGAGCTAGGTTCAGATTCTGGCTCACTTTTTGTTACCCTGGATAAATCATTGAACCTCTCTGATTCTCAGATTCTTCATCTGTAAAATTAGGGAGTCAAACTAGATGACTTTGAGAAACCCTTCTAGATCTAAATCTGCCCTGTGATCCTATGAACTTGGAAATCTATTAAGGTCTCCTTGACAGTTATTTCAGAATGTTCTGCTTTACTTCAAAGGACATTGCACCAATAATTACAGGTATAGCTGACAACAGTAGAGCCATTATAAGGATGTTTTTCAAGAAGGCCACAAATGATGGGATTTCATCTATAGTCCCATTTGAGGACGAGATTTGTATATCACTTTATAATACAAACTAATACTTTATCATGTGAATTTAGTATTTTCTGCATCATTCAGCCTTTTGAAATGGGAATACATAATTGTTACATATATTTCTCTGCCAAGTTGGAAACTTTAAGTAAACTAATAGAGACATGGCCTTTTGATTGAACAAAATGAATATATTTTAAAACCTGGTAAATGGTAATTACAAACTACATATTTGCCTTAAAATTATAATGATTTTAAGTATAACCTTAGGATAATTTTCAAGTGTCAAAATTGTTAATGCATATAAATCAAGAACCAAGGTGTAAATAGTTAATATGACAACTGCTGAGTTCAATGTAAATCTGCAAAAGGAAACTGCCATCATCATTCATGAAAGCAGCAGAATAATAAATGATTATGTATCCCTTTGAGCATACTTGGCACATGTTACAACAACAATAAGAGAAGGCCATGCTAAGAGTTATTGGATTTCAATGCCAAAAATATATTGCCAAATCATAAGTTAATTCTACATAGTTTTTTTTTAACTTATATTCACAGTCTTCCTGTACTATGAAACTTAGAGTTCATGAAAGACCTAAAATACCCAGGATCAACAAAAAGTTCCAGCATTTTGGTAAGATTGGCCAATCAACAAATATTTATTGAGCTCCGATTACAATTAAGAGGCTATGAGTGATACAACACATGTAAAACATGGCCCTTGGATTCAATGAGTTTATAGTGTACACTGGAGAGAGAAGTATTAAGGCCAGGCAATGTGTTATGCACCCCGTTAGTGCTATAGACAATGAATACTATAGAAGCTCAGAAACTCAGGGAGAGATCACTTCAGGCTGGGGTGGTCAAAGAACTAATCAGTCAAACACTCATTTAGTCCTCATTATGTGCAAGGCACTATATTAAGTGCTGTGCCAGATACATAGAAGTTTATTCAGCAATCTATCCAGAAATTTAGACATAAGTGCACCTCAAAAATCACCAAAAATTATAGTCCACACTAAACAATCAGAAAGGAAACTTAAAGTGGCTACAAATTCAAGAATGATGCCAACTCCAGGAATATAGACCTATATGCTTTAAAGCTATCATTGCCCCTTGTCTATCTTCCATTCTATTTATTCAGCCCTGTTTATGGATGGAATGTAGGAAGAGGTAAGTCAGACTTCAAGAATGCAAATGATGAAGAATGGGATGTTAATGGACAATCAATATATTGCTATGTTTTAACAGTTTTTTGTAGAGTGTGAACCCAAAAAGTATACCCAAGGACTGTACCCCAAAATATTACTGAAACAAGTTGCTTAAACCATAGAAACTTCAGGGCTGGTGCCTGAGCCTCTTGGACCTGTCTAAATGTCTTTAATTTGTGAGAGGACAACCATACTGTGCCAGCAGCAAACTAGGAAGACTAACACATGTGGATACAATTTAGGGTTGTAATCAAATAAAATTTACAACAGTTAATAACACATTTAATATATGTATAACTGTTACTGTGATGCCTGAGAAGTAGAAAAAGTTGCTAAGCAGTTTATTTAAGTCCCTATAATTAGTATTACTTTTACTCAGCCAAACCAAACATTTCTAGGGTCAGCTTGGAAGAAAAGAAGGGAGAAACTGGATGAAAGAGGAGCAGCTCAGAGGTCACTGAAGACCCTTAAATCTGTTACACAGAAGCCTCTTCAGTAAGCAGCCTGAATGTTCTGGAAGCTGGAAAATCACAGACTCCTCCCTCCACAGCACTATTACCTAGTTCCTTTCCCTACTAGAGGAAAAAAATGCTCTCCCATCTCTTCCTTCAGTAGTTTTCTGTCTTTAACCTTAGTTTCCCACCTCCCTCTCCCCAAACTCATGCCAGGGTAATACTGAGCACCCCAGATATTCCTTTATCCTTTTTCTCAGAATTGGCTTTTTAACACATACTCTTTCACTCTGGGTTTTGTTCCCATTGTTCCCTGTACCTATGTAATGGCAAGCAAAGTGGGACTTTTTGCTGTTTTTTTTTCTTTTGGAGTGCTTCTCAGCACTAAGGCAATCAAGTGCCTTTGATTGAGTCTTGCCTTTGTTTGAATCAAGAGTCTTTGATTGAATCAAGAGTCATTGATTGGAAACAGTATATATACTCTGAGGTAAGCGCTTTGCTTTGGGAGCTCATTCATTGGAAGAGTTTTCATGTGATTTGGCCAGACAAGACTCTGGGTAGCCATTAAGGAGCCCCCCTGATTTGAAAACCCATATGTTGCTGCTTCTCTCCCTGGTAACTATGTATGTATTGCTATGGTCAGACAGTTAGAAGCCTGTCTATTGATTTGTGTTATTTTCTGTTTATAATTTCTGTTTGTATTTGCTCTGAAGTTCAGTGCGCTGACTTTTTCCCCTGAACTAAGTGAATGATATATGTATGTTTAATTAAAGAAAGATTGTTAACCCCTTAAAGTTGCTTTCCTTTAGAAAAGCAGAAGAACCTGTGCTAGCAGCCCTCCTGTGTGCTGGTGTTATTGGCCTTACACCTTGGGTAGCTGCAAGTAACATTGCTGTTACAACCTAAAATGTCCTTCCCACCTCCAGCTGTCCATAGCCTACACATTCTTCAAAGCCCAGTTCAAAAGTCACATCTGCTGTAAAGCCTTCTGTAATCTACCCAGTTGAAACTGATTTCCTCCTCATCTGCTCTCTCACACCTTTATATCTCTCTTGCAGACATATTCTAATTTGTATAATACCTGTCTGTAAACATGCCCGGGTTGTTTGTCCAATTGCATATTAGTCTACACAATGAATATTCTTTATGCATTTGGTTTTCCCTGTATGAACAGTTAAGTCAAACTCTTTTGGGTGATTTCAGATCTCATTTAGAAAGCTCTGCATGTTCCAGGGTTTAATGCTATCAACACCATGTCATATACAAATATAAGCATCTGAAGAACTTCATGATCCATTGGGAATCTCTCCTACATTTGGACTCTATGTTAAACATCCCCTATCACCATGGCAAACAACCTAAATTCTGAGCCCAGTCCATCTGCAGTATCTGTTTAAAATTTCTGTAATTGTTTCCAATCTCTACAGAATCCTTATGAGATTTAACTAACATTCATTGAAGATATCCTTGATGAAAGCAGGAGAAGGAAAAAGGCAAGCTTCTGCAAACCATGTCCTACAGTGGACTTTATAGTCATACAACTGACTAAAATATACGAAGAATCGGTGGTAATATGGGAAAAATAGCACTACTAAAAAAAACCCATAGTACAGTAGAGCAAAATGCTGCTTTAAAGATTTTCTCCCAAGGAATACTTCAAAAGCATGTAAGATTCCTTATAAGATTTAACAATAGAAATAATTCTATTTAATAAGACTGATTTTAAGTACATGAGGCATAAAATAGGGTGACATTCTTGCTAAAAGTATTTGCCAGCACTGTGGAGGATGCCTAGTGAAGAGTCCAAATAGGAAAGAGGTTTCCTGTGCATGGCAAGAACTGCCAGATGTGCATGACATTGTGCTGATTGTATCAAACCTTGGAATATTTCATTACCTAAATGGTATCCATTAATTATTCAAAACAGTTTGGCCTAACTCTCTATGCAGGTGAATGTATGTATGTATATGTGTATATACATATGTATGTATGTATGAATGCCTATTGTCCACATTATATGTAGCTGGACGGACCATAAAGATGGTCAATCAGTACAAATACACAAATATAATGAACCTAAAATCTAGCTAAAAACTATATGGAAGAGAATGGAAACTTTTTGTATATGGGACATACTGAAAGAGGACATACCTATATGAAATTCTCAATGAAGGTTGCCTCAACACTTGGACCTCCTACCTGCCACTGCCACATATTAAAAAAAAATGGTACCTGCTCTGACTCTCTACCCCCACATAATTGAAGGTAAGGACTTCTAATGATGAGGAAAGATTAAATACCACAGCACTTCTGTACAGAGTAGTACCAGTCCTGGCTGTCATAATGCCTATAATGGTGAGCTACAGAAGAGTGAAGAGGTGGCACCTCCCTGGGACTAATAACACCAGTCTCAGCCATTCACAAAGACTATTATTAAAAAGGGAAAGAAGATCATCTGATCAGTATGCTCTACCCTACCCATCGTCCAGGTATTGATCACTTCTTGCCTCAATCTTCATTTTCCAAACTGTTGGGCATGTTTCTCAGAGAGTCTGAGACCTTCTTGGGGGATGTAAAGCAATAGCCCAAATTATTTGATACATTTTAAAAGTCCTGCATGAACACATCTACTTATTTCAGTGAAAACAAAATTCAAATTTAAGTCAACAGAAGTAAGATTTAAACAGTGAACTGACTCCAAAAGTTGAAACAGTGAAGTAATTATTTAATATAGCCTTACAAATGAGGTCAAATTTGAGTGAGTATGCATTAACTGTCTTGATGCAGGTATAATCTTCCATTTTTGTAGTCGTTGGTCAGAGTAGGCTCATTACACAGAAAGTTTTGCTATTGTGCTTTGTTGCACTTGTACATGAAATATATACATTCAAAGTTAAATAATCTTTGTATGAAAGTTAAAATTACCATAATACCTGTCCTGTTTCTCAATGTCATCCATATTGGTAAGCACAAAATAGTAAGATGGCTTCTCCTCCCAAATACAGTCAACTTTTTAAAAATTTGAAATAACTCAAGAATAATTATAGCTAATTGGTTGAAATCTTCAAAAATTAAATTTAAATTGAATTGTCAAATTTTTATTATCTCTAATTTTTAGGAGGTAAAATAATATCAATCCTGTCATGCTGAATTAATATAAAACTATAAAGAAAATCAATTAGAGTAGCTGAAATTAGCACATGCAAAGATATTAAAAATGAAAATAGTGCTTGTATAGTGCTTTAAGTTTTGCAGAGCACTTTATACATTTTATCTCTTGATCTTCATGATAACCCTGTAAAGTACATGATATTTTTATCCATATTTTATAGATAAGGAAACTGAGACAGAGAGAGGTTAAGTGACTTGCTCAGGTTCACATGTATCTGTGTCCAGCTTTAAACTCATGTCTTCCTGACTCCAAATCTAGCATTCTATCCGTAGCAAAGGTACATAAATATAAAGGAAAAAAGCTGAGATACATAAAATGTGATCAACCATATTTATTATTGGGATTCACAAGCACCGTTATTGATTGAAAAGAAAGTTAGCTGTGTTTGTTTTATATGAATGATGTAGCTACAGACAGCGTGAAACATAATAATTTGAAATGACATCTTAAAAACTTACATACAGAATATATTGTCAAAATGAAGATTTTTGTGGAGGAAATAATATGCTTTCAATAAGCAAGAATAGACCTATGTTATGCAAAAACTATGTTTGTGACATCAAATGGATTGCTTGTTTCATGTATGGTTGTTCACTGAATTCCCAAGCATGATTCTTTCATTCAATTGGGGCAAAAGGATAAATTGTGTTGATACCTGTAACTATGTGGTTAAAATGTGGCTTAGCAAATCATATGTAAAATAGTTTCAAATGTATGTGTGTGTGTGTGTGTGTGTGTATTTGTTTGCTTATTTATTTATTTATACATAGCAAAGAATTGCCCATATGTCTGAAAACCTTTTCAGGAAATTAACTCAATTAACTACTTTGCATTACAAGTGGATGAAGGAATAGATATAGTTAAGGATGTTCTTCTGGTTAGATATTGGTGAAAACTGGTATTAAAGAAGATTTGTTACTATGCAAATTTATTCATGGTGATGCCAAATCAAAGGTAATTTTCAACATATTTGATGGATTTTGATACAATATGGGAGAACTGCATTAGATTTTGCACCAATAGAGTCAATGTCAAGATAAAAAGCAAGTTTGCTAGGACTACTTAAATTGTGGTTCTTCTTGTACACATTTCATGCTTCACAAAGAATGACTCCTATCAATAAGTATGAATGAGGAGCTATATAAATTTTTTTCATGTTCTTATGTGAGTAATCAACTTTGTATTTTAAAAAGTTCCTTAAAAAGAAAGCACTTTATAAAACTATATGACAATACTAAGGCACAGCAAAGGGCATTTCTAAAACAAATAGCATTGCAAAATATGTTCATTTTCTTGGGACAAAGTACTTCATGTGAGGGGTTTAGTCAAAAGAAGTTGACATTTTTCTTATTAAGTAAATTCATTTGAGATAAAAATTTACCTCCTAAAACATTAATTAGGTGGATATTTGGGGGAGGGGGGAGTATACTCTAAATAAGCTAATAATACAAGGTCCTCAAATGCATACTCTGCTCCAGGAAAAAGCAACCTCATTTACTAAATTTACAAAATAATACTTTTTATGTTTCTCAACTTAAAAAAATACTTGTGCAGCAAATTAAACAGAAGGATAAGAATCAAATTATTAATCACTTAACTGGTCTATGAAAGCAATTCTTATTTTATTTTAAGATCTAGATATTTCTTAATAAGCATGATAAAGAATCCATTTGCCTTATAGTCAAATATGATCCATTTGGGCTTATGCTATCTAAATAAGAATTGTTGCATTTTGAAAGTACATTGAAACAAGCATTTGAACCTGATTTTATAGCAATTTATTTATGTGAAAAGGGCTTTTCTGTTGCAGCAGTTATAAAAACAAAATTTTGATCTCAATTTGCTGTTGAAAAATAATTATAAGTACCAATTCATCAGCAACACCACATTTTGAGAAACTTTTCACTGAAAAAGGTGTCTACCACCACACTGGTATTATTATTGTTGCTTTTTGTCATCTTTATAAGTGGCAATCATGAAAAATGTAAGGATTTTATCAGTGGTTCTAAGCCCAGTTTATTTCACTAGTTGAGTTTAATGGCTGGTGTAGCTGAAAAAGGAAGCTCACAAAGATGTAGAAGAAAATAGAAGAAATGCATCGTTAGCAGTATTTGGTAAATTATGATAATTCTTTTTCAAACCCATCCAGCAGACATGCCAAGGTTTTTCTTGAAATTCAGCTTGTAAATTTCAGTATTCCCTGATGTAATACAGTTGTCCTTGCAAACAAATCAGGTAATACATTTTTTATATTTTTAACAAATGTATTCAAACCCATTAAAACTATTTGGAAGAGTTTTAGATAGCTTAGAAATTTGTTTTCAAATTTTTTAAGTATATAGATATGAGAGTAAATTTTATATGTAACTAATTTATTTCATTTTGGGCAACAAAAGCTTAATTTTAAAATACTTTACTAATCATAATGGATTCATGCTATCATTAGCTAATATCTTAAGGCACAATATACCCTTAGGATGAGGTCCATCATTAATGGTAATGTATATAAATTAATATATCAAGTAATACAATACAATCATAATATAAAAATAAAAAATGTAATATAGTGTGATATAATATATCTTCTCAAATTTTGAATTTAGGGGTCCAAATTCTTGTCAGATTTGATTAGATCATCATTGGTTTTATCTGACAAAGACCTCACATTCTAAGAGTAGAAGTGTCAGCTCTAATATTTGTTTTAACTTGTGTACAGATTCTTGGTATTGTTTTCAACCCACAGTTTCATTATTTAAGTCCAGTTATCCATTTTGTAAGAGTGAGTCTAGATAAAACTAAATAACACAATCTATAAATTCATTTAACCAAACGTACATAAACTGCAATTCGATGAAAACAAAGGCGTATATAATGGTGCTGTTGTCAATGCCTGCACACTGTAGAAGTCTCATTCTTCTCTAAAGATAACTCATGAACTGTATGTGACATATCTGACATACAAAATTAGTGTCTTCTTGCTTTGCATTCTGTTTAGTAAAAATTTCATGATTTAAGAATTAGAAATGGTATGATCTTGCTTGTTTTCTATAAATGGGAAGCACATCAGTGGGGGCTCAGGAGTTACAGTTTTAAGTAGTAAATATATAGCTCTCCCACATCAAGATTACCCCCAGGATCCTTAGAGTGATCTGTAGCACTCCCTAGAGACTCCCCAGATTAGCCTACATGAATGCAAGTTGGATAAGTGAGATAGCCCCTAAAAAGAAGAGAAAATTTGAAGGTCTGATGCCACACTTAACCACAATAATAGTAAATCTTAACTTCTCTATTCATTCAGAATTTTTAAAAAAAAAAATAGAAATTCTAATATTTTCTTTCTGAACTTCCACATTCCCAAAAGTCATGTGCTTATAGAGTAGTATTTTGCTGAAGAGTTTATTTGAAGACAGATTGCATGAAAGATCTCTATTTTGGACATGTAGTAGCTTCTATCTGCACACAGTCACTGGAAATCCCTTATTTGTTCTTATGTTCATATAATACCCAAGTGCTAAATCATTGGATGACATATGTTGTAAAAGGTCCAATCTTTAGCTGGCTCCAAAAGAACTCAATTTCACATAAACAGTACTGCTCTAGACAACTTAGGAAGACTTCTACTTAGATAAAACCCAGGATTCTGGGAACTCCACATCCACACCACCAACACTGCAGGGATGTCCTCAGGTCTTCCTTCTGCTATTAGAAGTCTAAGTTTTCCCTGGTTTATGTTTACAATTACTTTAAGAAAATTCTTGGGGGGAGAGGGGAGGGGAGGGAGGAAGAGAAAATTTGGAACTCAAAAACTTGTGTAACTGAGTGTTGTAAACCAAAAATAAAAAGTAAGTAAAAAAAAAAGAAATTATTGAAATGTATTTCAAAAAAAAAAAAGAAAATTCTTTTTGCTACTGGGTTGTGGCTCTCATTGCTACAATATTCCCCATGACCCCTCAGGTTACAGAGGGTGAATGCATTCCACTTTGGCAGGCATACATTCTCTTAATATTTTGGAGACCACTGGACTATAGGATAAAATACAAAATCCTTAGACCTGCACATTCCATCTCTAAAACTACCATGCAGGTATGTGTCATATCACTTGTCTTCATGCATACTATATTCCAGCTCACCTGGACTTCTGGGTGTTCCTAGAACTTGGCATATTATCTCCCACTCTGTCTACTTACACAAACTGTCCACTATGCCTGGAATATATTGCCTTATCACCTCTGCCTTTTAAAATCCTTGTCTCCCTTCAAATTTCAACTCATTTGTTTCCCCGGTTTCTCTCTCTTTCCTCAAGTATGCTGCATTTGCCCTCTCTACTTCCTACCTCTGGGATTGTAAACTCACTGGGAACAAACACTTTTGCCTTTGTAACCACAGCACATAGCCTTGGGCATAGTAGGTGCCTAGTATCTATCCAAACAGAAAGTATAATGAAGGCATTCCTCTCCTAGAGGTCACTGAATAGGACCGAAGGGGAGTTGAGTCAGAAGGCTATCAATGACAACACAATATGACAATGACAATAATTTGCATAAGTCTGCTTTATACCTTACTCCTCCTATAAGAAATCACCTAAATAGCTAACTTTCTACCATTTACTTTGTCTCTCTGTTCTCTGTCTCTGTCTTCCTCTGTCTCTATCTGTGTCTCTCTGTCTCTCTGTCTGTCTCTCTATGTCTGTCTGTTTGTCTGTCTGTCTCTCTCTCTCTCACCAGTTTGGGTAGGTAAGTCTGGTATAGTGAGCTGATTCAGATGCAACTCTGTAGTAACTTTCAGAGACACTGACATAGCTGAAAGCATCTTATATACACTTTGGTACAGTACCCAAGACCACTACTGACTCTTCTGGCCCACTTCCACCCATCCATTCAATTGCTACAGTTCTTCTAAGCTGAATGAATGCATAGCTAAATAAAGCATAAGATAATATCTATGACATGTTTGCTGTATTCAGCTAATCCTAGGTCAGTCTCTTTGCAGAGCTACTACCCTGCTGCATCTGAGTTAAGCTCACTGCAACTAACTTACCCACCCAAACTAGTCTTGCTCTGAAAGTGGTTGGCCACTCAGTAGCTCCTTTTCACTGCTTTAACTTCCTCACCTGAGTGCCTCCAGGGGGCCATTTGATTGAGTGCTGAACTTTATTCTTGATTTAAAAACAAAGTTAAAGAGAGGCCAGAGTAGGTTATAGCTTGTCCTCACCCCAAACTTAAAACTGTTAAATGATTGAAAAATGCAAATATATTAATAGCCATTAACAAATATGAACATTTAAATTTAAGGGCCAAACTAATAGTTCATTAACAAAGACTCCCCCCACCCCTCACCCCGTAGTGGGCTTTATATGTGCTCGCTTTTCATTGATGGACCAAAAGCTTTTTAAAAAGCCTGTCTTTTTTATTAAACCAATGATTCACAAACAAGGGTCAAACACAGAGTCTAGCACATTCCCCATCACTTCATCTCATTAGAATATTTAAAAACAATTTGCGGATCTTTAGGGACAACCAGAAGGCTTTCAAATACTCCCTAGAATAGGGGTAAATACTATATTTACCAGAGGACTATAACTGTATTGTAGCTCCCTCAGGCAATTACCCTATGCTCATTGCCACAGGCCCCATTTTCTGTCCCTACTGAATAAGCATTTGGTCTGGGTACTCAGTTAACTTGTTATTTCCTCCTTCCCTCTAGGTAGGTCATGAAATTCCTTTGTGAACAGTGTGAATCAAACAGCCACTTTTAAAAACTAAATATGTGCAGAATTCAGCCTTTAATGCTTCTCAGGAGCATTGATTCATGTTATATGGAATTATAAAATAGTATCAGAAAAGGGCACTTTACATACTATAATAGTCATTTTATAAAGTTCAATTTGGCAATTCCAAGCCACATTTAATTTTCTGTGAAAATTCCCATATGACATAAAGAGATTGCTCTTTGTGACTCTCAAGTCTTTTTCCAGGGCTTTAAAATGACAACCTTTTAGAATTAGCACTTTGTCCAAGAAGAGGCACTAAATTAATTAGACCAAATAAAATCACATAAGTATCTTCATTAAAATAAATAATAAAATAAAACTATTTTTTTCCTGTAATACTCTTTTGGGACTTAATGCAAATCAGAATACTTTTCCACTCCATATTTTATTTTATTAGGAATCATTTGTAGTTCTTCATTTTCACTGATAGGTGGGGCTAGTAATTTCTGCATTAATTATAATATTTTAGCATTTTAAAATCTATACCTAGGTGAAGTAGATACTTTCAGGATTTAGAACTGATGAAACAGCATAATTTTGTTTTAATGTATAAAATGGTTTCCATTAGCATGTGAAGTATGTCCCGATAACACTCCCTTACTGATTGCAAAAGATTTCTGTGGACTTCTTTTTTATGAAAGCTAAAAAAAAAATCCATAAGATGACACTCTTGACATTTACAATTGAATCTGAGGGCATCATAATTGCACAGGCTTTAGGACTGAAAAGTAAGAAGAAATATTAATAAACTGGGGAATTCTTCTGTGAGTAAAATTTCTCTATGCCTTATTCAGTGCAAGTATTTATTTTATACTAAAGTTTATTGTAGAGGTTCTTAACCTAGGATGCAGAAACAGCCTCCCTCCCTCAACAGGTTCGTGGATAGATTTCAAGGGTTTCATGAACTTGGATAGAAAAAAAATCACATCTTTATTTTTCCTAACTGAAATTTAGAAATTCCATCAATTATTTGTCCATTCATAGGCTTTCCCAGGCTGCCAAAGCAGTCCATGACACAAAAATAGGGATCCTCCTCTCAGAGGACAACAGAATGGCCTCAGACACCAACTTCCTGTTTCCCTTCCTGAAAAGAATTAAAGTGTCCCCCTGGGGGGGGTGGAGGGGGGGAGCGAGAGAGAAGTTAGAGCTGGCTATTCTGCCTCCCTTCAGGCCATACAAAGACAAACCTTGCCAGAGGTGGACCTCTTCACACATGTGAGGGCCACTTTCTCTACACTTGGGGTCTTTCCTATGCTAAGTGCTAGGGCTATAAATAAGCAAAAGACACAGTCCCTACCTTCCAGGAGCTTATAATCTAATGGGTGAAGACAACAGACAAAAAAGAAGCTTAAAAAGGTGGGAAGGGCACTGTCTACCCAGAAAATGAATGACCCAAGAATCACAGAGGTTTTGCAACCACTGTTGACTCTAAAAATACCAAAGAGTTCACACAGGTTATCACAACCACAATTAACTCTGAAAAATAAAAATAAAATAAGCAAAAAACTTTCTTTATTCTGTTGGAGGAGGGCAACTAGACACATGCGCTGGGGCCTACTCTGTAAGAGACCAGCTTTAGTATGGACAAATCTCAATACATATACTAGTGGCTAGGCAGTAAGCTGGAGCCCTTACAATGAGGAATAACAGCAACAATGAGACTTTTGATTCGTAGCAGGACTTCATAACCAAAATACAGGTACTACAGGTATTTGTCTGAGCTCAGAGACCACCTGGAGCTGGTATGAAACAATTCTGGGATTTTGTTGTAGCTGAGTTCATCCAGAGGGTACACCCAAAGGACTGATGTTATGCCAAGCTCAGGGGACAATTTGCTTGCCGGGTCTTAGCTCTGGAAAACAGGGTGTCTCCTAATAGTAAAAAGAAAGGAGTAAAAACAGAGGAATAGTCTTGGCATGATGATCCTGACAGCACCAATGACTACCTGGTAAGGGGGCATGTTGTTCCCCAGAGTCAAAGCCAAACAAAGCAGCAAATAGAACGTGGAAATTACCAGGAAGGCTGTCGGTCCCTGTAAGGGAAGTCCTTGGGAGGGGTTAAGTACTCCACTCTCCAGCCCTACAATCACAGGAAAGAGGGAATTGAAAAAGACTTGAGAAAGTATGGAGTATCAAAATCTGAATCATTCTTTTTGGCGATGAGATTTCTAGTGATGGGTTTATCCTGAGAGGAGGGCATGTTTCTTGGAGTCTGGAGCCAAGCAGAGCAGCCCATGGAAAACTGAGTACTCTCAGAAGTACTTATTTGTATAATTTCTTGTGGAACAAGGATATTTCATTATATTAATTCATCACAATTTGCTCAACAATTCCTCATTTGATAGATACCCCCTTTATTTCCAGTTCTTTCATATCATAAAAAGGGCTGACACACATGTTCCCCGTGTGTGTGTGTGTGTGTGTGTGTGTATTTTCATTGTGTCCCTTTTATCTTTGATCTCCTTGAGGTATATGCCTAGTAGTGGTAATCATGGGGTCAAAAGAAATACAGGAAGTTTGGAGCCATAATTCCAAATTGTTTTCCAGAACAGTTGTACCTACCAACAGTACATTAGTATGCCTATCCTGCCACAACCCTCCCAACATATGCTATTTTTATCTTTATTCGCTATGAGTATAGTACCTATGAGACACTGAGAAGCTGCTATTCCAGTGAAAAGTGAATTGGGGGAAGGGAGAAGGAAGTCAACAAGCATCTTTTAAACAGTCTAATATATCTCTAATGATAGAGAAATTGTAAATGTATTTATTATTCAATCAGATGGATTATGTATACTATTGGAATGTAATTATTTTATTGTATCCAATCATATATTAATGTTTAGGTTATGATTGCTGATGGACAATTTTACCCAGCTTTATGGTGATTATATTAATTCTGTATTTCAGAGAATTGAGTAGAGTACACATATAGCTTGGGACTCACTCTCCTTTCGTGGAAAAAGAGCAAGTAAATCCTTTAGAAGGGAGAGAAAAATTTTCAGTAGTTAATCAGAAAGGAGGATGGAGTAGTAGTCATGGAGACCTAAATTAAAACATGCTAAAGGAATAGACATTTACTAGGCTAAGGAACCACGTGTTTCTAGGAGAAGAGAGTCCTTGGGATATTCTTGGAAAGGTATAACTGTTCACACTGTAAAGTCATGGTATCTTCTTACAACTCTGCCAGAAGTATCCTTATTAACAGATAAGCTCTTCTCAATGAAAATCTACCCTAATGGCTCACCCAGGACTGTCCCAAATTTGGAAAGAGGGTGAAGCAGTTGATCACCATATAACCTATAACTACCCCCTCTCTCCTTCAGGGATTCAACAATATGAATAACTACTCAAATGTGTAGGATAAGCAATAAATGTTTCAAGAGGTTGCGGGGGCCACTGGAGCTCTTAAGATTGATTCCTGACTTCTACACTCTACTTTTTTTAGAGTAATGTTTTTGTAAATTTTCCATTAGCTTTCATTTAGACGATTTAATTCATGTTAACAATTCAACAAGCATTTACATCCCTACTATATATAAGGCACCAATTCTATGTGCTAGGAATGTAACACCCACACCAGAGACCGTGCCTTGGAGGTTTTAATTATTTCATGTCCAAAACTTCTATTTTGAAACCATGATCAGATCAACTCTGCCACTGTTCCTGAATCTGCTATGTCAATTTATTTCTTAATGATCCCACTCCCTAACCCAGAACATTTCAGGACCAAAGTATCTCAGTGGGTCCACCACTCCCCTATGTTTGTTTTCTAGATCCATTAGAAGGTAAGAACCTTGAAGGCAGGAACTGTCTTTGTTTTTGGATTTGTATCCCCAGCTCTTAGCACAGTGCTTGGTACATGGCATAAAACACATTTTTTCATTATTCAAAGAAAAACATATTCAGAAATACTGGCGTGTCACTATTCATTTTTATGTAATGTAATAATTAGCAAACAAGAAGA
The DNA here is from genome assembly GCF_011100635.1 of Trichosurus vulpecula. Taxonomy (NCBI): domain Eukaryota; kingdom Metazoa; phylum Chordata; class Mammalia; order Diprotodontia; family Phalangeridae; genus Trichosurus; species Trichosurus vulpecula. The sequence continues at coordinate 100,461,626 of NC_050579.1, forward strand.
GCACAATTAGGACCTACAAAAATCTGACAGCCTATTATTAGTTCTATCATAGCAAAGAAAATAGAATATTCTTTTTGCTATGCTGATCAGAACTGCATACTTACTAGATCACAGCTTTTGGTATCAGCGGGGGACTTTCTGTCAGATACTACTAGAAAATGTTGAAAGAGGGTGGAAACATCCATATACCACACTTCCATGTGTCGTCGCTGATTTTGCTTATAAACATTTCTACTATTTGGATTTTTATAATATTACTTATGATAAATGAGTCTGAGTCACAGAAAACTAGAAAATAATTAATGTTCCTAGTTCCTTCTCTAAGAAAAACTACCTTTGAAAATATAAACCGAGATGAATATCCTGTTTTGACAGTGGCCTGTATATATCGTGTGATCTGACTTAATAAGAGATTGAAGCCCTCTCACTCTTAAAATTGCAATTGCAAAGGCCTTACAAAAGCAAAAATAGACACGGTTGTTGCACAGCTCAGATAGGCATGACAGTTACCAAGTTGGATCTTTAAACACATCTGGGTCACATTTTTCATGTAGTTCAGTTTTTTGTTTGTTTTGTTTTGTTGATAAAGCAATGGGTCAGAAACAAAGCAGAGAGGGAGCAGTCTAAGGTATTAGAGGTCAAATATCGAAGAAGGTTGTTTCTAAAGGTTGTTTATTTCTGAAGTGTTAGGAATATTGGAACTGAGCATAGTGAATTTGATTGAGGGGTCTGTTCCTTATATAGAGACTCAGTCTTGACTAAGACCACAACAGATCACCAACAACAACCAAAATAGTGAATGCCTGAACTGCAGAATTGGGAACTGCTGATACGCATTAGGGGTGGTAAACAAGAGGAGTTTTGGATTAAGGGAAATTTAGAATGCACAATCTTGCATGGCAGGAGGAAGCTAGGTGCAGAACGGACTGTGGGATTTGAAGGGAACTAGGGGGGTACAATTGGAGGGAGGAGAGCTACAGTCAAGTGTCAGGGTTCTGGAAACAGTGGCTAATCAACTATGAAACAGACTGAAGGGATGATGACAGTAAATTCTGGGAGAGTCTAAATAAGAATATAGAGTCCAGATGTGGTCTCCTCCCTGGGGTGCGGGCTGCCATAACAGTTAAAAAGGGTATCTCACAGAGGTCGTTGCTTCTTCTACTGCCTTTATTCCCTAAAGAAGCAAGCCAAAACTATATGTATAATACATATACAGTGTATAATTTGAAGGCTACTCCTGAAGTCCCTAAAATATCCCCTTCCTGCTCATAATCTGAAATTCCCTTTAATAAAGGCATGAACAGGTTAGATAACTTGAAAATGTTGTTATTGGGTTCCGGTTAAAATATTCATTTTATCAGAGAGTAATCCTTTCATTGTATTACATTGGATTAATTGATCACATAAACTGTATGACTTCAAGAGGCCCTTTTTCACAAAGGGTTATCTTGTTTTATCTTAACTGTGCTTTCTTCTGCTTATCTCCAATTTTTCTTGAACTTAAAAAAAATAGTTTTATTCTTGATTTTTGGGTTTACATTGATAATTTCCAGATGTAACCCTTTTTCCTTGAGCCTCTCCTTATAATAAAACAAAAGTTACACAAAACCAAATGATAGCAGTTCCACTTATACCTTTCTACATAAATGAGGCTTGTACAAAGTATCTTTTTCCATTTCTCTCTAATTTGTTTTAATGATGTGATTTTTTTTCTATTTAGATTGCTTATCTATTTGGAATTTATTATTGTATATGGTGTATGATTCTGATTTATTCCCTTAATCCCCTAATATTCCTCATTCACTTTCTTTTTTGAAGTTCAAAAAATCCTTCCCACAACCTGATTATGAATTGGGATGGTACAGTTCATGGCATAAACTAGAATCAATACATTTTTCAGGCCCTATCCCCAGTTGCTTGGACTACTGTAATAGTCTCCCAGTCTTTTTATCTTTAGTCATTTCCCTGACCAATCAAACCTTCTAATGTTTAGATCTAGCCATGTCATTGCCCTGTTAAAAAATGTTCAGTGGAATCCTATTGCCTATAGGATAAAATACAATTACCTAGCTTGGAGTCCAAATTTCTCCATGATTTATTTTTCCAGTCTTACTTCACTTTCCTCCCTGAACTGCCTCAAGGATTTTTTTCCCTACAAACTGTTTCAATAATATAATTTTAAGCTACAAAACTCAGAACATTTTGAACAGCCAATTAAAGAAACAACAGAAGAAGCTGAACTACTTTCATTATTTTTGTCCAAGGAGGAATGAGAATAAAAAGTGTGAACTTGGGAGGAAAGAATACTAGATTTCTAAGTTTTGCAGTGCCTCAAAGAACATCCATGTGTGGCTGCCTTACTGCGGGTATATCCTGGATCCTTTTCTCTTCTCTACACTTTCACTCTCAATGACATTATTAATTCTTATTAATTCAGCTACTATTATTGTGCAAAGATTACCTCATCATTTGGGCTCTACTCTTTCCAGGGTTCTAGTTCGGAATCAACAGCCTGTTAAACAGTTTTCACTCCATATCCTATAGGCTTCTCAAATTTAATTTCCTTATGAGGGTACCACCATCTTTCCAGTTACCTATCTTTGGAATCTAAGAGTCATTCTCGACTCTTCTCATAGTGTTGTTGTGAGGATCAAATGAAAAAAGAATCTGTAAAGCACTTAGCACAGTGCCTGTCACATGGTAGATGCTCAACAAATGTTTGTTCCCCTTCCCCTTTCTATCCCATACACTCATTTATTGAGTTTTGTTAATTCTGTCTCCACAACATCTCTTTGGTCAGTCAATGAATATTTGTTAAGTACCTACAATGTGCCAGGCACTATGCTAAACACTGGGGATACAAAAAGTTCTTGTTATTAAAGAGTTTACAATCTAATTGGAAAGACAATAAGAAAACAAATATGTATAAAAAGTTATATTCAAGATAAACAGGAAGTAAATAAGAGAAGGAAGACACTAGAAGTAAGAGGAGTTGGGGTCCTGTAACATAGTTCCCAAGGTGGGTAACACCACCTCCTGGGAGGCGCTAGACTGATCCAGGGGAGTGGTAGTAGCCATGAGTGCAACTGGGGGGTGTTGAATAAAAATAAGGAGGTGGTAGAAACATGAGGAAAGAAGAAAAGATAAGAAAAATTTGAAAAACCATTCATACATGTTTTATCTGTTGTATAACAGTGTTACAGTTGTGGTGATTACAATATTTTCCAAATAAATACAAAGTGCAAGTTATAATAGATCAGTGGTCAAGTCTGCTGACAGGTCTTAACAAGCAAGTGTTGGCAGGCAAGCATGTAGTGTGTTGTTGGGAAGTCTAGCATGCATCAGCAGGAATATATGCATGTAACGACTTGTTTACAATATGATACTGTACAGTTACTTGACGAAATTTGTGTCATCAAAATTTCAATGCAGGAAAAAACCCACCAATTTATAATAAATTATTAAATTTAAGATGTGTCAATTTAAAAAATATATATTTTATATTTTTTTTTGAAATGACACAAATTTTGAAAAAAAAACATTAAAGAGTTAAAGACAGTAGATTTCCAGGAGGGCGCTAAGTAATTTTTTTTAAAGGGGGTGGTAAGCCAAATAAGTTTGGGAACCTCTGCTAGAAGATGGGATTTTAGTTGAGACTTAAAGGAAGCCAGGAATGGCAACGAAGAGAGTGAGAATTCAAGACGTGGGAGACAGTCAGATAAAATGTCCAGAGCTGGGAGATGAAGAGTCTTTTTCATGGGAGGCCAGTGCCACTGGATCAAAGAGTATGTGGTGGGGAGTAAGGTGTAAGAAGACTGGGAAGTAGAAGGAGGCCAGAGTTGTGAAGGGCTTTGAATGTCAAACAGAGGATTTTGTATTTGATTCTGGTGGTAAGAGGAAGCCACTGGAATTTAATGAGTGGAGCAGAGTGGTTATGTGGTTCAATCTGTGCTTTAGGAAAATCACTGATGGCTGAATGGAGAATGGATTGAGTGAGGAGAGACAAGGCAGGCTGACATCCCTATCATCCCTGTTGATTGCAATAGTCCAGGCTTGAGGTGATGGGGGCCTGTATCAGAGGGATGGCAGTCTGTCAGAGGAGAGAATGGGGGAATTAGAGTGATGTGTGAAGGTGAACTCTACAGGTCTTGATAACAGATTGGGTTGGAAATGGAGGTCAAGAGATAGTGAGGAGTCCAGGATAAGAGCCTGGCCAACTGGAATGATGGTGTTGCTCTCTACAATAATATGGAAGATAGGAGTGGGATGGGGTTTAGGGGGAAGAATAATGAATTCCATTTTGGATTTACTACATTTAGGATGTCCTACTGGACATCTAATTTGAGATGTCTGAAAGGAAACTTGGAGATGTGAGACTGGAGGTCAGCAGAGACACTGGGGCAGGAAAGGCAGATTTGAAAGTCAACAGTATAGAGATAGATGGTCGTTAAATCCATGGCAGCTGATGAGATGTAGCAAAGGGCCTAGCTAGGCCTAAGTCCTGGGGGCACCATTAGATGACATGATACTGAGGAAGATCCAGCAAAAGAGGCCAAGGAGTAGTCAGACAGGGAGGAGGAAAACCAGGAGAGAGCAGTGTCCTGAAAACCTAGAGAAGAGACAGCCCTGTGTCAAAGGCTACAGAAAGGTCAAAGAGAATGAAGGTTGAGAAAGGTCCATTTTGCAATTTTTTTTTTGCTCTTGCATTTCTGCTTTGTCGCTGAGGCCTGTAATATTTTCCACCTAAACCATTACAATAGTTTCATAGTTAGTCTTCCTGCCTCAAGTCTCTCCCTCTCCACACAGCCGCAACAGCAATACCACTAAAGCATAGGTCTGACCTTGTTACGCAGCAGCTCAAAAAGCTTCAGGGGCTACCTCTCGTCTCTAGACAACGCACACAATCCTCTGGTGCTCAATCTCCTTTACAATCTGGATCCAATCCACCTTTTAAGGCTGATGTTAATGTACACACATATATGCATGTACATATGCATGTATGCATATATACTCGCTATATATACACATATGTGTATGTACTTTTCCCCTTTATGCACCCTACTTTCTAGACAAAATGACCAACAAAATATTATATTGCCATACTTTGTGCCTTTGCCCAGACTGTCCCTCCAGCCTGGGATGAACTGCCTCTTCGCCTCTATGCTTCTTACAATTCCTTCAAAGCTCAGATCAAGTGCTGCCTCCCGAAGGTGTTTTCTGACTTTCTGCACCCTTCTCCTTATGCCCACTCCACCTCCCAAAGTATAACTTTTTGTTTACTATTTATATATTTTGTGTGTATATATGTATGTATATACACATACATAATTTTATACACACACACACACACCTTCCCCAAGAAAATATGAAATCTTTGAAAGCAGATTATTCTGTTTTTGTCTTTGTAACCCTAACACCTAGCAAAGTGCCTAGCATTTTGGAGGCACTTAATAAATGCTGGTTGATGTATTGTCCTCAACCTGTAGAAATCTCTTTCTTCAAGACCCTGCTCAAATGCTGCTTCCCCCTCAAACTAAAAGTGATTATTCCTTCATAAAATTTAATAGTTTTGTATCTCTCATTTTCATTTATCATATCCTATCTTGTATCACACTTGTATAAATCTTAATGATATATTCATACAGTCACAGTCCCACAGCTAGCACGTTTCTGGGTTAGCATTTAAATCCAAATCTCCGGATTTCAAGTCCACTACTTTTTCCCATGAGCCTCTTACAGCAATAACTCACATTTGTGGAGCACATTGAAGTTTACAGAATGCTTTCCTCATAACAATATTACAGGGTAATGCAAATATTATTACCCCTATTTTATAGCTAAGGAAACTGAGGCATGGGGTGAATAAAGTGATTTGAGTGCAATTACACAGCTGGTATCTGATTCTGAGTATAGTTATCCCTTCCATATTGCTGGGGTTAGGGGCGCAAAGCCCCCGCAATTTGGAAAATCTGCATAAAAGTTTTTGGCCCTCCCTTTGTAACAGGGAAGAAGTCTGATTTTTTTTTCTTTTGTGGGATTTTTACAGTACCTTACTGTAAAATTTGGGTTAAGTATTTGGACATAGGGCTCTGTGTTGTCTGCTGGCTTTCATGTGTCTGCAGCTTTTGCAAAACTCCCCCCAAATTCCCATTTAATTTCTTACGCCAATTTGTGATATATGGATAGGAAAATTCACAATATAGAAGGGGTAACTGTATAGCACTCTTCCCACTATAGCAAATGGAAAGTTGAAGAGGACAAGGAATGGCTGCTATTTCTCCACCTTTGTGTAGCTAGCAACTAGCAAAGTGCCTCTCACATGGTAGAAGTTTAATAAACTTTTGTGGAATTACCTTTACTAATTTAAGATAGGGTAGATAACTTCATATCTAGAATGGCTGGGCTAATATGCAATCTGGTACTCTTGTTATGATTCCTTTCAGTGGTATTGGACTTTAAAAAAAATTAGCCCATGAAAAAGAGAAAGTTGGTTTCTAATGTTCTTGTGATTACTTTAGGAGACTAGTTGGAATCCTAGGCAGCCAACAACTGCAGGGGGCAGAGTTCTGCCACTTTAGTTTCCTTTCTCTTCCCTTCTCTGACCAATTAACTTCTCTAGGTTTAATCTCTCTAAGTTTCCTCAATTGTAAAATGAGGTGAGACTACTAGATCAACCAATCAACATGTGTTTATTAAGTGCCTGCTATTTGTCAGTCACTGTGTCAAGTGCTAGGCCTACAAGTGCCAGCACTGTCCCAACCTTCAGACCCTCATGGAACTTGTATATTTTATTAAGTACATTCTAAGTACTTAATCAGGCATTGAGGTGGCTCGGTGGATAAAGCACTGGGCTGGGCATCAGAAAGACTCCTCTTCCTGAGTTCAAATTTGGCCTCAGACACCTACTAGCTGTGTGACCCTGGGCAAGCCATTTAACTGTTTACCTCAGTTTCCTCATCTGAAAAATGAGCTGAAAAAGAAAACAGCAAACCTCTCCAGTGTCTTTGCCAAAAAACTCAAAAGTGGGATCATGGAGTCAGACATCACTGAAATGACTGAACAACAAAAAATACTTAATAAACAATTGTGCTGACTGATTAATTCTAACAGGGGCATCAGCTGATTCCTATAGTGGTGGCCAGGAGAGGGTGTTTTGGTGTAGGTAGACCCCAGGATTGTGAGTAAAGCTGTAAAACAGCAAACTTTCATATCCATTCAGTAGCAATGATAGTGATGCTTTCATTACTGCTCCCAGACAAATAGGTAGAAAGTTAGGGGAAGATTGGGTAGGTGGGAGGCACAAGGTGGAAGTGCACGCAGTAGCAGGGCAGATGAGAAGATACAGACGCTGGGTGCCCTGGTGTCCCTGGACAGAATGGGAAACATGGTCTGTGGCCACCTATGCAGTGAGTTGAAGTAGCCTATATACCAATGAGGTGAGGCCACTCACCTAACAAGCAGGATAGCTCATTCCCAGGTGGCTTATGACCTCCAAGGTCCTCCTAGTTGTAATCTATGATCCCATGAGACATCTTCATGACCAAGCCTCTTACATACTATTGAGTAAGCTAGCATATGGTGAGATCCCTTATGAACTAGGCAGCTTCCCAGACAAGAAAGAATTGACGTTTTTGGTCCAGATGCCCGAGTAACTTCAAAATAGGCAGAAAAGTGGAGGCGATCTTTACGGCTCAAGGGCCAGTTCTCCCTATACGTCTTGTCCCTTTCATCATCTTGACCAAGAGGCCAGCCTTGTTAGACATGTTGCAGTTCTGGAGATAGTAAACTACTAGTCCTGCCAGAAAAGAGCAAGTTAAGGACATTATTTTACTATTTGCAATGAGTGTTGCCATTAGTTTTATTTCTAGTTTTCAGCTCCAAGTCCCTAAAATGCTCTGTTCTCTAGTTTCTTTGGACCTTCCAGGTCTAAATCTATGATCCTAAACCTCCTCGAGCCTGACTGAACAAAGTAGTACAACCATGGCTCTTTACTGTATTTGAAACAAAATATTATCAGTTAGGATGCAAATAAAAAAGACATTTAGATATACATCACTGTTCTTTGCAAAAATAAATTTATTCATGCCTTCTCCCCTACCAAATCTCTCACCAAGTTTCAGTACCAAATTACCAAATACCTACCTGAAAATTTCAAACTGGATGTTCTACTTATGTCTCAAACTCAATATGCCCAAAACAATTCATTTTTTTCCCCAAAAACTCATCCCTCTTCCAAATTTCCCTATTTCTTTGGAAATTATCAGCATTCTTCCAATTTCCCAGATTTGTAACTCTTTTACAGTTGAGGAAACAGATGGCTTCACTTTCAATGGTTTAGTAACTGGTCCAAAGTCACACACCTAGTAAGTGTCTGAGGTTGGATTTGAATTCAGGTCGCCCTGACTCCAGGCCGAGTGCTCCATGAACTGTGCCACTTAGCTGCATCTTCTAGCATTTTACACGGTCTAGCTAAACTGGCATTAGACATTCCATCTCCTGCTTCCATGCTTTTGCACTAGCAGTCTTTCTGCCTGGAATGTACTTGCTCTTCACCTGGACCTTTCAGGATATCTCTTCTTCAAGATGTAGTCTGAGCACTACCTTATACACCATGTTGCAAAGCACATGATTCCATTGTACAAAAAAGGTCTAGTGGTATTCAAAACTGTTTTCCTTGAAGTCACTCCAATTGCCTTTCATGAAACAATGTAGTTCAGAATTGGAAGGGACCTTAGAGATCATCTAGCCCAGGGGTGGGGAACCTGTGGTCTCAAGGCCACTTGGAGCCCTTCTAGGTCCTCAAGTGCCACCCTTTGCCTGAATCTAAACTTCACAGAACAGGGGATTTGTCTGGTGGAGGGATAAGACATCATCACATATATACCAGATACTTAAGTTCAAATTTTCAAATAAGACTACAAAAGAAATATAAGTCTGGCAGTTTTACGATGATGGATTGGCAGGAGAAAAGAGGGCAATACAAGAATATAAGGAGATGAACTTTAGTGTCTTTCCTGGGGATGTACTTGTGAGCCTAATTAAATGGAGGCTGATGAGACATAGAGATATAGTCAATAGGACCTAAAAGGTGATTTTCTATGAAGTTAGGAAGATAGAAAAGCCAAATACCAAGGTTATGCACATGAGAAACCATGAAGGAAGCATTTGCACAAGAAGTACATAGTTTTGTAGCTTATAGTGGCAGTTGGCAGCTCTGGAGGAGTAGTGGACAAATTATTTAGTATAAGTTATTCAGATGAAAATTCACAAGGATGGTTTGCAAGTCAGTGGGCAAAGGATTCTAAGGCAGTCTTAAGTGAGGCATTTATGTGGAAATCCATGGGGTTAAAAACTGGAAATGAACTAAAGATGAAAAGGCAAAATGAAGTTGGTATGCCTGGAGAATATAGAGATGACTCAAAATAACAAAGGTCACAAGTAAGAGCCAAGATTAGGTTTAATTTGAATGAAGAAATAAGGTGAGACTAGAGGTTTTAAGACTAGAAGGCTGGAATTTCAAAGTTCTCGGCTTGGAGGTGGTACAATCCTTGGAGATGGCTGTGGTTTTACATGTGCAAAGGTGATGGTTTGTGGCTGAATTAGAGTGGAGAAGCACACCCCATACAATTGAGATAATATTAACTGTTATTTCAAAAAATTACTTTAGGCTCCTCAACACCTGAATTAGTTTTAATTTTCATCTTCCACAATTTGATGTCATCTCACATTTCCAGCCTTGTCTTGAAACACTCACCTCAGCCTCACTTGCACATTATCTGACTTTGCTAAGGTTGTTGCCTATGCTTACGTCACTCTTCCACCTCTGCCAGCTGAGCCCCTTCCCATCCCTGGTGGTTAGGAAAAGTGTTCCGAGCTGGAAGGAATCCTTGTTAGTAACTCCTTTCACTTGGAGCTTTGTTTTGCGCCTCTATTGGGCAGTCATCAAAATACACTACAGATGACACGGTGTCCTAAGACGGAGGCTGGAACATAATGAAGTGCTTGTTAAGTGTATGCACGCGGCAGGAGGCGCACAGAAATACTGAAAAATGCGATTCCTAAGTTGCTATCGTTCTTGCAGCCCTAAGGGCAGGGCAGATTCATACAACGGGAAGCTCCTAGAGGAATCGGCGGCAACCCCGATACCTGAACCCAGCTGCTAGCAACCAGCAGGCAGCAAGAGCCCCAGGAGGTTGGAGAGAGCAGCCTGCCCACGGACCTTTGCGTCACGTGGCGAAGTCTGAGTCAGGAGGCGGGCCTTCCCGTCCCGAGCTCGGCAACTTCCGGCGGCGGGCGGAGGACCCAATTGGACGCGACGTGCGAGATGGGCGGCCCTTTGCCCAGGCCCATCTGAGGAGTAACCTGCGCAGGACTCATGGGTGCCCAGGCAAATTTAGCTGCCTTCCGCCTACCGCCTTTGCCCACGATCGGGGAAATCATTAAAATTTTCGGACTCCGAGCCCAGAAACAGCTTTCCCAGAACTTCCTCCTGGACCTGAGGCTGACAGGTGGATAATATAATGACGCTCCCTGGTCTTCCTCCTCGTGGTTCGGGTTGTACGGGAAGGGGCCGGCGCTGGCGTGCGTCGGGAGCGTGCGCGCGCAGTCGGAGGCGTACACACGCAATCGGGGGCGTGCATGCGCTCCCTGCCCGCCTCTTCCCCGCGGGGAGTTTGTGGCTTCTGTCCATCTGCGTTTGTGTATTTCTAGCCCACGTGCAGTATTGACCTTAAACTATATCCCAACGTAAACATTTTCCGAGCTGCACTCGGTCAAGAAAAAAGTGTTTCGGGTTTTTAAAGTCTGACTCCAAGAATGCTTTGGAGTCGGTTTCCGAATTCATTCATTCAGTAAACATTGAACGCATACTGTGTGCCTGGTACTGTGCTTAGCTGCTGGGCGGGGATGGGGGGAAGCCATAGGGGAAGAAATTTGTGGTAAGCTTAAGAATTTGGGCTTTATGACAACTGCCCTTTTTAATAAAACATTTTATTTTTTTCCCCAATTACATGATGAAACGAGGATTGTCTTTTGTCTCTTTTTGTATTCCCCAGCCCATAGCACAGTGGCTGGCACATGGTAGGAGCTTAATAAATGTTTATGAATTTTGTATGTGTGTTTGTGTATACACGCACATATGCATTATATAAATGAATCTAATATTTCCTTGCAATATTCACAGTTTGTTTCTGTAACCAAAAGTTTGAACTTTAAAAGTTTGGACCCTAATTAGGGCTATGTGGTAGAAAATCATCCTCTGGATTAATTATATTTCTTTGTTGTTGTTTCCATATATAAATTGCAATTTTTTATTGTATTTTTATTGTATTATCAAATGTAAAGGAAATATTGTCAAAGATACTGGAGCAGTTTGCCATTTCCTTCTCCAACCCGTTTTATAGATGAAGAACTGAGGCAAACAGGATTAAATGACTTGCCCAGGGTCACACATCTAGTTAAGTGTCTGGGGTGGGATTGAACTCAGGAAGAGTCTAACTGACTCCAGGCCTGGGGCTCTTATTCACTGTGCCACCTGGCTGCCCTGTGTAAGAATCCAACCCACATCTGTGTTCTGACCACTGATGGTGTCCTATGCCATTCTGTTCATTTTAGTTCAGGTCAGGCAGTGGATGGAGCACCGGACAGGGATTCAGGAACACCTGAGTTCAAATCCTACCTGAGCTGTATGAGCCTGGGCTCTCTTTCCACAGCCCTCCTCTAGCTGAATCTTGAAAATTTTTGATGTTGTCTTACTAGAATTATTCACTTTCATATAGTTCTCGTTTCAATGATTTGTTCTTTGATCCACTCATTCAGGATTTGATTATGTCATATGATTATGCTAGCTGTCTTTTGCGTTTTTTCCATATATAAATCGCAATTTTTATTGTGTTATCATCTGTAAAGAAAATATTTAGTTTTTTTAAACGTGTTTAATATGTTTTACATTTATAGAGCCTAACGTGAAGGTCAAGGAAGATTTTTGTTTTCCTGGGAAAAGGCCCCTGGAGTTGATGACTTGGTCATTAATGACTTGAGAGCAGTTAAAATTTTTTGGTGAAGATAGAAACTGAATTGTACAAGGTTTTGAAGAGGGAGTTGACAGTGAAAGAACTAGAAGTCAAAAGCATAGATAACTTTTAAGAATTTGGCGAGGAAAGAGAGCACGGTGGCTTGAGGGGTAAGAACAAGGAAATCCCTCCTAACTACCCTCCCCCCCCATGGGAAACCCGGAAACCCGCACAGGAGAACCTAGCTGTGTTTATATTTGGGGGGAAGGAGATAAAGAAATTGAAGATACGAGAGGGCACATGATTGATAGTGCTTCCTAGAGGAAGCAGGAAGGACACAAGTGGAGGAGATTAGTCTTGGCAAGGAAGGTATTTCTTCTTGATGCCCGAGAGAACAAGGAAGGAAAAGACAGATGCAGAGGTTTTGAAGCATGGAGGGACTTAGTGCTAAACTGGCTTGATCTTAACACGATTGGAAGTTGAGGTCACCTCCTGAGAATGAAGGAGGTTAGGGAATGCGGGGTGAGGGAATAAGCATTCATTAAGCTTCTGCAGTGTGCCAGGCAGTGTGTTAAATGCTTTCACAAATACTGTTTTATTTGTTCCTCACATCAACCCTGGGAGATAGGTGTTATTATTATCACACACAACCCTTTTTTAACTGAGGAAACTGAGGCAAACAGGTTCAGTGATTTGCCCAAATTCACATAGGTAATAAGTGGCAGAAGCCGCATTTGAACTCAGGTGTTCTGACCTCAGGCCCAGAGGCAAAGTTAGGCTTTATATCAGGAAAAAACTTCCTAACAGTTCTATCAAAAATAAAACAGGCTGCCTTGGGAGGTACTGAGATCTCATCTTCAAGCAGAGGTTGGATGACCACTTATTAAGATATTTTATAGTTGAGATTTCCTTTTAGATATGGCTTACTGGATTGCTGCCAAGGTCCCTACCAATTCTCAAATTCTGTTATTCATACATCTTATGGTGTAATGGTGTGTTTACTAAATAAATTGCTGTCCTAGTCAGTCCTTTGAAGTCCTTTGGGCTTATGGGAGGTTTCATAAAAGAATCAGACTTGTCAATAATAGCTTAAAGCAGTAGGCTTTTATTTTAACACATTTTAACTCAAACAAGGAATAGCTTAAGACAGAGGTGTCAGACTCATTAAGAGAGGGAAAATCTCTCAAGCATGGCATAAGCCGGATTAAAATGTAATTGGGAAATGTTTAACAAAATAAGTCAAAAAACCCAGTATAACATAATGTTTATTTTTGTTTCTCTCAGTATGCACCCTGCAGGGATCCATTTCTATTTGAGTTTAACAACACTGACTTAAGAGACAGCCTTGGATGGGAGGGGGCAGTTTGCAATCACTCCTTCTCTCTGCCCCTCCACCATTCCTTCCACCCCACTGGCTATAGGGATTTTATTTGGGTTTGATACCTAGTTTGAGACACCCTTAGGATAGAAGGAAACCAGGGGAGGATACAGTGAGGGCAGTTTGTAATCACTCTTCCCTCCCATTCATTCACAGGCAGAAAGCACTGCCAAACTCTCCTTGTCTTGCTGCCAAAGCAGAGAAGGAAAGGGATGCATCTGTGCTGTGCACTAAACCTCTGGTGCATTTTTCTGGCCGCTGCTGGTTGGATGGGGGGTAGAGGGGGCCTATCAACAACGGGCCTGTGGAGCCTCCGCTTCTAAACTTAGCATCAGCAGCTCTCTCAGTTTGCTGGGATCCTTTGTCACCTCCACACCATGATAGCCCAGTGACGTAAGATATAGCCAAGGGTTTTTAGGGAGGAATGTGTGTTTACTTTGGAACTTCTGATTCTCTGTCTCTATAAGGAGATATTGGAGGTTAGGTAGGGCAATGATCATTGACCACAGAGAGAGAGAGAGAGAGAGAGAGTGTGTGTGTGCGTGTGTGTGTTGGACATGGAGGTTTCTAAGAGTTTTCAGAAAGGGAACATTTGGGGAGCCTGCTGCCTTTTTTTTTTTTAAATTAATGAACAAAGGAAGGAACAGCCCCCAAATCCAAAACTTTTTTGAACTATTATAGTTACATTATTACCGATTTTTAAAGCATTATTATAACTGAGTGGCAAATAAAGATAAATACTGCATGCTCATTATGTGTTGTTTACTAGAGGCGTTTATTGAAAAATCATTGAATGGGGGGATAGCGGATGTAGTGCTAGACCTTGAGTCAGAAAGAACTGAATTTGGATATTGCTAAAGGCACTTGTCAGCTGGATAACAGTGGGAAAATCATTTAACCTTCTGTAGCCTCAGTTTACTCATCACCTACCTCACATGGTTCTGAGGCCCACATGAGTTAACATGTAAAATTCTTTGTAAAGCTTAAAATTGCTATCTACATGCTAGCCATTATTATTGATGTGAGAATGATCGATGGGCTTTGCATACTCATTTTCACTTCTAAATTCACTTCCAAGATTGGCATTTTACAAGAGATATGTATGTTGAACTTTCTTTTTCTAGATAAGATTGTACGAAAGACTGGCAATCTGAAAAATGCTCATGTTTATGAAGTAGGCCCTGGGCCAGGTGGCATCACAAGATCCATTCTTAATGCCCAAGTAGCTGATCTTATCGTGGTTGAGAAGGACACTCGGTTCATTCCTGGGTTACAGGTGAGAAACTTAAGCTGTTTATTTTGATGAACGCTGAATTTTAAGCGTTAGGCATGGAAGCTGAATAAGATCCTTCTATGTGAACTCTATTTATCCAGAAATAGTCACTCTTTATATGGTTGTTTTAGTAAAATAAGGGAGTTTTAGGGAGTTGTATGTAATTTCCTGTCAATTTGAACACAATTTAGAAATAGCATCCTTAGTTACTGGTCAGGCTTTTTTCAATTACATTTTAGCTTTGTCCACTTAAAAGATTAGGGGATACTTGACTCTTTTTTTGTATGTGTGTGGGGCCAATTTTAAATATATTTTATTTTCCAGGACAAGATTTGCATTTCTATTTGTTTACAGTACTGATAAAGTGCGCTGTTGTTCACTTCTTTCCCTCTGTACGTGTTTAAGTATTCAGAGTGCCCAGATTTACACAGTAGTTTAAATCTTACTTTCAAACTGTTATTGCCTTGGCAACAAATTTAGATCCTTCAACATTTGGAAAGCTGTGTGGAATGCTCTTTCTTCTGATGTGTTTAGTCAACTTCAGTGGTGAGTCTAGAAGAAGCACCTCCAGGTGGGGCTGCTCCACCCCCCCCCCCCGGAAACACCCCAGGAATGCCTCCGTGGCACCTGGTGTAGTTTAGCAATAATGGGGTTGCAGACCTTCTCCGATTCTTCCTTCTCAGCAGTCTGGTCTTTATCTACTTGGTGGATTAATTTCATTACATTTGTCAAGGATCTGTCTTCTGTTTGCGTCCATCACCAATTTTGCCTTGGGGTTTCTCACCCTCTGCAGTAGGCTTCATGTTGAAAGGGTAAGATTCAAGCGAATTCTTGAAAGATATCTTGTCTCTCTGCTTCTCACTTTCAGCCTTGTGTCTCTCAGCTTCCTGAACCATACATTCAATGTCTCCTTTTCTCAGACAACCTTTGTCATTGGTCACGGTGGTCTTACTTTTCTTGCTGCGGCTCTTAACCACAACAGAAATGTTGAGAGTGCCGTTTGCAGCGGTATCAAATGTTACCTCGTTCTCAGGAACACCACTGGGGCAAGGGGATTCCTGGGCACTCAAACTTGCCATGCAGGTTGTTATCCTTTGTCATTGATCTCTCACCTTCGTAAACCTGAATAAGCATATCAGGTTTGTCTGAGGAACTGGTGGGGATAGTTTGATTAGAACTGTTGTAAAACAGCCAGCAGTTTCAGTTCCAAGGGAAAGAAGAGTAATGTCCAACAGCAGCATATGCTTAGATGTATCTCCAGATGAGATGGCAGCCTGGACAGAGGCACCACAGGCAACAGCCTCATCGGAATTAATGCTCTTGTGGAGCTCCTTGCCACAGAAGAAGGCTTGCAGAAGCTTTTGGATTTTGGAGATCTGAGTGGAACCACCCACCAAGATGATGTCATGAATTTATGATTTGTCTAGCTTGGCGTCTCTCAGGGCCTTTTTCACAGCATCCAATGTGCCACGGAAGAGGTCAGCAGCATTCAGTTCTTCAAAACAGACATGGGTGATAGAGGTATAGAAGTCAATATAGAGTGAGACAATTTCAATATTCATCAGAAGAGAGGGTGTGCTTTTGCTTGAACTCAGAAATAAAATGGTTGACCCTGCAGTTGTTAAAGTCCTCCCCACTCTGTTAAGTGTCCCCAGATGTAGACTTGACTCCAGAGATGCTGTCTTCAGTGGTAAGAATGGAGACATTAAAAGTACCACCTCCAAGGTCAAAGATCAACACATTTCTCTTAGCACCAACTTTTTTGTCCAAGCCGTAAGCAATAGCAGCAGCAGTTGGCTCATTGATGATTCAGAGCACATTGAGACAAGCAGTGGTTCCACCATTTTTGGTGACCTGACATTGAAAATCATTGAAGTAGGCTGGTACTCTGACAACAGCATTTGTGACAGTCTTCTTCCTAAGGGAAGCTTCAGCAATTTCTTTCATCTTGGTCAAGACCATAGCAGGTACTTCTTCTGGATAGAAACTTTTGGTCTCCCCTTTGTCCTCCACTTGGACCTTAGGCCCGCTTGCATCATTCACTTGAAAGGCCAGTGCTTCATGTTTGATTGCACAGCAGTAGCATCAAATCTGTGACCAACTAGATATTTAGCATCAAAGACTGTGTTGGTGAGGTTTATTGCAACTTGATTCTTTGCAGTATCACCACTTAAACATTCTGTGTTGGTGAAGGCAATGTAGCTTGGGGTCATCCTGTTTCCTTGGTCATTGGCAATACTCTTCACTTTCCCATATTGGAAGACACCCACACAGGAATAAATGGTGCCAAGATCAATACCAACTTCAGGTCCCTTTGACATGGTTGCTGGGATATTGGAGGTCATGGCTAACCCCTATGGAGAAAGAAGGAATGCTGGTGTGCTGAATAGCAAGACTTGACTCTTATATGAAAAAGACTTGAGGGGCAGCTATGTGGTGCAGTGAGAAACCACCAGCCCTGGAGTCAGGAGGACCTCAGTTCAAATCTGGCCTCAGTCACTTGACACACTAGCTGTGTGACCTTGGGCAAGTCACTTAACCCCAATTGCCCTGCCTTCCCCCCTCAAAATAAAAAAAAGAAAAATCTAAAAAAAAAATCCAGTGTTTTAGGGGCAGCTAGGTGGCACAGTGAGTAGAGCACTGGCCCTGGAGTCAGGAGGACCTGAGTTCAAATCCAGCCTCAGACACTTGACACACTTACTAGCTGTGTGACCTTGGGCAAGTCACTTAACCCCAATTGCCCTGACTTCCCCCCTCAAAAAACGAAACCAAAACAAAAAAGACTTGAGGGTTTTAGTTTACTACAAACTCTACAGGGTCACATGACTTCTTAAGACAATTACATAGTAACTGAAGTCTTCATTAATAGCTATACAGGTCCAAGGTCCAAGGAGAGAGTAGACCTAAGTATCCAGTACTTATTTGGCTGCATATCGAGTTCTACATTCCGTTCTGTTTACCACATTTTAAGAGGGATAAGTCCAGATTTCTTAAATCCAAGTGCATTGTTCTTTCTATTCTACTCTGCCGGCTTCTTAGACATGTACATAATATCTCAAATGGTGAAATAAGTTGGCTTTTAAAAAAAATAAAGGTAATACCCTTGAAATACATAAAACTTTCTTCTTCTTATGTGATACCTTTCCTTACTAGGAAAGAGGGGTATCACATTCAAATCTGTTCCCAAATTAATCTCTCTTTCTCCAAAGATTGTATACAAATAGATACTTATGTTTCCCTATCTTACTTGAGCTAAGATATATGCTCTTCAAACACAAGAACCAAGTTTTCGCTACTTTTTTTATCCCTAGGCTCTTGGCATCTAATTATAATGTCATGTATCCTGTGAATACTTAATAAATATTAATAAAATTTAATTAAATAAAAAAGCCTATAGCACTAAGAGAGAGAAATTAAAACTATAAATACCAGTAAAGATGATATACAATTATCTCTATTTGCATTTGGCATTATGGTTTACTTAGAAAACTCCAGAGAACCTGAGAGGAAACTAATCAGGGCAATTAATAGCTCTAGTGAAATGGTAGTCTGTCTTTCTTTCCTCCCTCCCTTCCTTTTTTCCTTCATTCTTTTTTCTCTCCTTGCCTTTATCCCTTCTTTCCCTCCTCCCTTCCCTCTCAACCATTTCCTTGCTTCTTCCCTTTCCTCTTTCTCTTTTTCCTTTTTTTCCTCCCTTCCTGTGATTTCATCAGTGTAGAGAGTGCCTGGTGATGAACTTCTGCTGTCAGTGCATATCCTTACCTTCCCTGCAAATTATAGTTTTAGTGTTGCCTGTATGCAAAACTGCAATACTTAAATTGAGAAAAATCATTAGCATTTTTATTCAGTACTAAAAAAATGAGGAAATGATAGAAAAATCATTTTCAAAATAGCTACAAAATATATGTAATAATTATGAATTAATCTAAAAGATTTTATTATAGAAATCGAGGAAGTAGGGAATATTTATTAAAAGAATAGAGATATTTATTATCATAGTTGGACCACACATTAAAGTAATTATACTCAAATTTATTTACAGATTTTGTCCTACAGCAAGCAAACTACTAAGGGAGAATTTTATACAACTAAGCAAAATAATTTTTAAAATTCATTTGGAGAAACAATATCTAGGATCTCAAGAGAAATAATAAAAAAAGTTGGAATGAAGGGGACTTTGTAGCATCAAACTATGTACTGAAGCAGCAGTCATCAAAACTATTTAGATTTGATGGTTAAAATAGAAAAGTAGACCAGTAGAATGTATTAGGTGGGACTGAAAAGCAAATGAGCTTAGTAGCTCACTTTTCAAAAAATCTTCGAATACAATTTACTTTCTATATGGCAACACCTTCGGGGTGGGAGGTGCAAATGGGAAAGCAGTTTGGCCAGAAAAGTAGGGTTAGACCAGCAACTACACCACGTACCATAATAAGCTTATGCGGACAAGCAGCCTCAACTATGAAGTCACAAATAATTTAGAGTAGAATGGAAGGGGTTAACTTTCTCACAACTAATTAGGAAAAGGATTCATAAATGAAGAAAGATCCCAAAAGACAAAATGGACAATTTTGGTTATATTCATTAAAAAGCTTTTATACAAACAAAATCAGTGCAACTAAGTAGGAGGAAATCTTTTCATAAGTATCTGTGATAAAAATCTGGTATTCAAGATATGTAGGAAATTGACATAAATAGATTAAGAACAATTTCCCTTGGAAATTGGCATGAGCATATTAGACTAGGAACTATTTCCCTAGATAAATAGTCCAAAGATATCAACAACTTTAAAGAGAAATAGAATATTCAACAACCATAGTGGGGGAAGATCCAAATCACTAAAAAGAAGAGCAATACACAAGTTTCACCTGTCAACCATCAAATTACCACAGGCAATGAAAGATAAAAGTCAGTATTTTAAGGGCTGGAGAAAGATAGACGGTCCAATCCACTGTTTGGAAAGCTAAAAATTGTTCCAACTTTTCTGGAAACAATTAGAATTATATAAGAAAAGTTATTAAACTATTCATATTCTTTAATACAGAGAATCCACTGCTGAGCATTTACCCCAAGGAAATCTTGATAGCAAGAGACATTTCATAAATATTAATGGTCTCACTTTTTGTTATATCAAAATAATTGGAAACGGAATGGGTACGTATCGATTGAAGGATGACAGAACTAATGGCGTTGACACTGTTGATCACTCTCTCCTCCTTCACCCTCCCTCTTTTCTCTAGGTTTTTAGGACACCACTCTTTGCTGGTTCTCTTCCTCTCTGACCACCCCTTTTGAGCTTCCTTCGCCGAACCCTCATCCAATTCATGCTCTCTGATTGTGGGTGTCCCATAAGACTCTGTCCTCTTCTCTTCTCCCTCATTAGCTCCTATGGATTTAATTACCATCTATGCTGACATTCAGTCTCACATCTCCAGTTGCCTTTGAGATGAGGATCTCAAACTGGATATTCAGGAAACATCTTAAACACACGTCTGAAATAGAATTTATTATCTTTCCCCCTAAATCTTCTCCACTTCCTTCTTTCACACACATGCACACACCCACACGCACACACACCCTTCGCCCCAGCCCATATCCAATCTGTTGCCAAGGTTTGTCGATTTCATCTTTGCAACATCTCTTGAATATGCCCCCTTCTCTTCTCTGACACTGCCACCACTGTGGCTCAGGTACTGTTGGGTCCGCTGGCCTCAGCTTTCTTCCCATTCCAATCCATCCTCCATCAGTCACTAAGCGATTTTCTTAGAACACAAATTCAACTATGTCACTCCTCCCACCCCACCCCCACCCCCCAATAAACTCTAGTGGCTCCCTATCACCTCCAGAATCAAATACAAATCCTTTGCTTGGCATTCAAGGGCCTTCATAACTTTGCCCCCTTCTATTTTTCCAGGCTTCTTACCTTACTTACACTTTATTCCCCACCCTCTACTGTTTAATCCAGTGACACTGGCCTCCCAGCTATTGCACAAACAAGACTTTCCTGTCTCTTGGCTTTGGGAATTTTCTCTGGATGTTACCCATGCCTGGAATGCTCACTCTCCTTCCTCATCTTTTCCTACTGGCTTTCCTGGCTTCCTTTTAGTCCCAACTAGAATCACATCTTTTATAGGAAGCCTTTCTCAATCCCTCTTAAATCTGGTGCCTTCCCTCTGTTAATCTATTTATTTATTTATTCATCATGTATGTATTTGTTTGTTGTTTCCCCTGTTAGAATGGGAGCTTCTTAAGGGCAGACTGTCATTTGCCTCTTTTTGTATCCTCAGCACTTGGCACAGTGTCTAGCACGTAGTAGGTGCTTGGTAGATGTTTATTGATTGATTCATTGATTGATATAGAGAGAACTACCCACAAGAAGCTGAAAGCCATGTGCTCTCAATATGTAGTCTGAGCTTTGGTGTTCTTTTTGGTGCTAGATTAAAGTGTACTTGATTCTGCCGTTACTCTGCTGCTTATGGCCAAAGCAAGAGAACATAGAAAAGGAAGAGATTGGGTAGAATGAGTTTTGCTTTGATTGACCAGGCAGGTTATAAAGAGAGGTTACCAGGTAAGTCAGGGCAATAAGGATTTATTAAGTATCTACTAAGAGGAAGGAAATAAGCATTTATTAAAATCCTTCCTGTGTGCCAGGTACTGTATGCTAAACAAAATGAAAGGCAGTCCCAGCCTTCAAGGAGCTTACCTTCTAATGGGGCATATTAAAACATAAAAGGAGAGCTGAAAAGTGGGCAGCTGTGGGGATGGGGCTAAGGCCAGAGAGATGAAATGTCATGGGGAGGGGGATGTTATTGCAGTTGAGAAGTAAGAAACAAGGCCAGGAGGGTAATGGAGGCTGGCTTGGGCCTGTTCTATGCCACCTAGTTAGCCAGTCAGCATTTATTAAGGACCTACTGTGTGCCAGATGCTGTACTAAGTGTATTAGAAGACCCTAAAGATCCTGAACTTCTTGCAGGCCTGATCATCATCCCTCTCTGGCACTAGCCAAACATTAGGCCATCAGAGGCAGATTTAGAAGCAGTCTTGCCCTTACCTGCAGAACAGGGAGACAGGGATAAATGGCAGCAGTTACATAACACCCACTGTTTTCCTCACAAAAGTAGGTAGTAGAAGCACCCACTTTACTTGAGAAAACTGTACCTCAGAAACCTTAAATAATTTGCCCACAATCACAAAGCTGTTAAGCGGTGTCATCAGGATTTGAATCCAGGTCTTTTGAATCCAAATACCACTTTGAACTTCATCTCTAGCTGTATTATTTGATTTAACACCTCCATTTTAGTACTGATTATATTGATTCCCCTGTTACATCTGTTTCTCTTCCCTCTTAAATTTAAGTTTCATTAGAGCAGAGCCAGTGTTTCTTACTATGAATTTCAATAGTTCTATATCAGGCACTAATAGACACCTGCTGAATATTTGTTGATTACCTAAATCTGTGCTTACAGCTGGCAAAAAAATTTTCAAAACTAGAATCCAACATCTTAATCAGACTACCTTCCCCAAAGTATTCCATAAGTGGTAAGTGGGAAAGGGACAAAGAGATGATTTTATGAGCTGAGGTGTTTGCAGGAAGAGCTCCATCTTTTATTAGAGTATGGAAGGAATGAGATGTAACTGTGTCCTGAAGCAGTTGTGAAGTAATAACTTGACGTAACATCCAGAGATTCCCTTGGTATTTCAGGGAGAATAATTTAGTAGATTTAATGGGCAGTATTCGGTCAACTTGTACATCGTACCCAGATTTTTATTTATTTTTTTTTTGAAGAGCTGCTTTTTGGTATATGGAACATGGAATATTAGGTCTGGAATGGACCATAGAATTAGGTACTTAGACCTGGAACGGACCATCTGGTTCAATAACTTCATTTTAAGGATAAGGAAGAAAGGGGGCCCAGAAAAGTAAAGTGATGTGGCCAAGTTTTTACAGCTCATTAGTGGCAGAGCCATGGCTAGAGCTTCAGGCCTTCTGATCTCCAGGCCAGTACTCTGCCTGGAGATTGTTACACAGGGAGAGAGGGAAGCATCCTAAGAGTAAGGTGTGGGAAGGTTTGGGGTAGAGGCTAGGATGTTCCCAGCTAAACTTCCCTCTTTCTTGGGAATCCTGGTAAATTGGGGATCATAGCAGCAACAGTTACCTTAGAGCATTATCAGTGAATACATTGAGATGTAGCATTAAATCAAATGGTTGGGGATACATTTAATAAGCAATTTTCTCCTAATAAAATTTGAAAGTTAAATGAATATTTAAATATCATTTGCCTCCTTTCCCACATATGTTTCATCCCAGTTTTTTCAATTTCCGTTTTGTTCTTAATCTGTGAAATGAGAAAAGTGGCGTCCTAGATAGAAGTTGTCTGTCCAAAGTTTAAACTGAAATAGAAGCCATTCTGAAGATAGAAATGAAAAGTAGCTTGACATAGAAGGCTGAAGGGAGAGTGGGATCATGAACAAATCACCTATTTCCATTTTACTGAAGAAAAACAAGTATTAGGATCCTCCCCCACCCCACCCCACCCAGCATAGTTTTATGAAACTTTGGCCATGTAACAGTAACAGTCAGAGCCAAAGGTAGATGTGGAGCTCTCTCTAGAGTCAGACAAAAAGGTCTGGGTTAAGGGCCAGGCTTTGACAGTAATGCATGCTGGCCAGATGAGGCCTGACTAGCCCCTTAACCTCTCAGGGCTTCTGAACTGCATTGGTAGAGGGGCTTTCCTCACTGGGAGTTGCCTGTACCAGTGACATCTATCATCAGACCTCTTCCCTCTTGTTAGCAAACAGATGTTGAGATTCATGGAGCATTTTCTTTCTGATGACATTGAGAGGTCAACAGGACAGGCATATTTGTGACCATTTTACACATGAGAAGACTCATGCTTATAGTGGTTAAGTCATTGCCCAGGGCTGCACAAATGATAAGCTCCTATCTAGTACCTTTTTTTGCTTTAACTCACTGCCTTCTGAGGACCAACAGCAGCAGGTTGTCTAGGCAAAGAGGCAGGTGACCTGGTCTCTGATCTCGATCTTCCACTCCCTTCCTACCCGTGTAACCTTGGGCAAGGCTCTGAACTTGTCTGGACCTCATTTTCTTTATTTGCAAAATAAGGAGGTGGACAAAATAATCTAAGTTTTATCCCAGTTCTGAATCCTATGAAAATTTAGTCACCATCAGGTGTCAGCCTCCAGTGAAGTCAACTCATTTTAAAGAGGCATGTTAGAATTAAGGTTATAATTTGCTTTGGTCAAGTTACTTCTCATCACTTCTGTTAAGGGCTTCTTATTGCCTACCCAAAAAAGGTTGAAACTCCTTAGACTGGCATTCAGAGGCCTTCCATGATTTGGTGTGACTTTGCCTCTTTCCGTGGAGCCTGTGTTCTAGCCAAGTTGGCCTATTCAGCAGTCCATATCTGCCCTATGTTCCCCCCATGTCTCTGCCTTTCATCATGCTTTTTTCCCTAGGCCTATAATATTTTCCCCTTCTACCTATGGAAATCTTTAGATCCCAGTTCAGATGATACTCTTGTCCTTGAAGCTTTCCTTGATTCCTTAATGACAGCCCCGCCCATCAAGCCTCATAACAATTTTTACCTTTCATACAATGGCCATATTTTATTTTGTATTATAGTTTATTTTGTATGTGTAATGTCCCCAAATGGACTGTTTCTTTTCTAAATTTTGAATTTTCCTCATGCCTAACATGATGCTTTATATAGAGTAGGTGCCTAATGTTTCTTGAGTCAAATTGTTATAATAATAAGTATAGTGATAATCACAATATTACCATTTAAAGGGGAATCTTTAGTAGCCTTCTGTTTTCCCTTTTCTATCCATTTCACTTTATTTCCTTCAAAAATATGACTGATCTTTGTATCCCCAGTGCTTAAAATAGTCCTTAACACAGAAGTGACATTGATTAAATATTTGGTAAGTTGGATAAAGCATGCAGAAACAAGCCTGTTCCAGTAAATGACATTGTTCAGAACAAAAGTAAGTCAGCATTACTATCCTGTTTTGAAGATATTTAAATTAAGGCTTGTAAGTTTTATATAATGTGAACCTGTAGCAGAGCTGGAGTGAGGAACTTATATGTCCTCCTGAAGTTGGTTTATTCCCACGTAAGTTTGAAATTGAAAATATGTAGATTTTTATATAGTATCAGAAATGAATTAATAAATTTTATTTGGTTTTCATAAAATAGATGCTATCTGATGCAGCACCTGGAAAACTGAGAATTGTCCATGGGGATGTTATGACATTTAAATTAGAAAAGGCTTTTCCAGAACACCTTCGAAGAAAGTGGGAAGATGGTAAGTGTTTACTTGTGATTTTCATTTATTTTGAAATGTTTATTGTCATTACTGTTTCTCTGAACAAGTTTTTTAAAAATCGCCTGAATTATACCATTGTAAATGAGAAAATATTTTATGATTTTCTTCTAAGAACTTGCTATTTTTTCTTTGTTGAAATTTTTTTACTTCATATGTTCAAAATTTTGCTTTGTGTGTTTATGTTTTTATTCCCCTCCAAAGATATCATAAGCCCTGTATCTCCGATCCTCTAAAAGCATTGAGGAATGTTTAAAAATGTCTGTGCCCCCCTCCGTTTTTGGAGTAAGGGGAAAACAAATGGTTTAGTAAGTTTAAGTAGCAATCAGTTTTCTTGTGTTCTAATCCTAACTCTGTAGCTACGTAAAAATTATATAGCTGGATGGCGCTTATTTAATTGTAGAGGAAAGGAGTGAAGCATAGAGTGACTAATGTAGGTTGAAGTAAATCACTGTATCGCTGTTGTTTACATAGTTGTTTTGAATTTTACTAGTGTGGTTGTAATTGCTTTCAGGGCTCTTACGAGAATAAAATCAAATTTGGTACAAAATAGCAAAGTTTGTTTTAAAGAAAAAACCCACGTTGTATAGTAGTTTGGAAACATTAAAAACATAATTACATGTAAACAACTTTGTATTAGACTTTATTTATTATTATTAGACTTCCTAATATGTTGTGTATTTTTTTGTTAGTGTTTTGGGGTCAGTGTTTCGCTGTGCACAAAATTTTAGGATTTAATTTTGATTTTGCAATGTAAATTTTTGGACAGTTTTTTTTTTTTTTTGCAATTCAAAAGCATCTTTTCATAAGCTTTATGTTAGTACAGTAATTACCCAGTTTTAATTTATCCTTCAAATGTGTTCAGAATATATTGATAAAATTATCTTGGGCCTTTCCCTTGATTCCAACAGATCCTCCAAATGTGTATATTATTGGCAACCTGCCTTTCAGTGTGTCTACTCCACTGATTATTAGGTGGCTTGAAAATATTTCTAAAAGAGATGGACCTTTTGTTTATGGCAGAACGCAGATGACCTTGACCTTTCAAAAGGAAGTGGCTGAGGTAAGCTTTTATTTGTCTAGACTTTAGACTGCTCCACCAGGAGACCTGGTTTGACTGATGGCTTTGTGATCACAGAGTCAGTAAACTTCAGCCATAAAGTCATCCAACATAAAGTAGGGATAATGATACGTCTGCTGCTTTGCTCTTAAGAAAGTACCTTTGAAATCCCAGATTCTTCTAGAACTGTGGAAGTAGCGCATAGCTTGGGTGCTGAAGCTTTAGGTGCTTTAACAGGAAAAGCAGGGACATGTGGTATGATGATGGAGCATCGGCAGGAAGTGAGAGGAGCCTGGTTCCCTTACCACTTTGCTTTGCTCTTCTTTATGTCATTTGTCACGTCATATTTTGTATTGTAGCCGTCTGTATGTGTATCTCAGCTCCTTACAAGACTGTTGGCTTTATGGGCCTTGAGACTGGCCTTTGCTTGTTCATAAATTTTGCATCTCCCCCAGTAGCTAGGTCTGCTCACAAGAGTTGTTTGATAAATGTTAGTGAAATGAGTAAAGGTAAAAGGGTTGAATCATTAAGACACACACTCACTCCCTAATTGTTAAAATTCATACCTTGTGCTTATACAAGGTGAGGCAGAAGCCACTTGACAGTTGAAAGATATCAGACAGTCTCTCCATTTGTACTGACTTTTGCCTCACCCTATAAATCAGATATTTCAAAGCACTTTTTTACACATTGTGTCATTCATAGTCTCAATTCACAATAAATAGAGATTATCTTAATTTTGGTTGTCAAGGTGGTACAATGGTTAAAGTGGTGGGCCTGAAGTCAGGAAGATCTGAGTTCAAATTCAGCCTCAGACACTTCTAGCTGCGTTACCCTGGGTAGGTCAGTTAACCTTGTTTGCCTCAGGTCCTCATCTGTAAAATGAGTTGGATATGAAAATGGCAAACCAATATCTTTGCCAAGAAAATTCCTCAAAAAAGAATCATGAAGAGTTAGATGTGACTGAAAACAACTAAGTACAAACAAAAATTAATTTTACAGGTGGAGAAAATTTAACTAGAATGTCTTAAGCAAGATTAATAGTGAATCAGCTGTTTTAAAAAAACATTAGGATATACATCCCTTTTTTCTTTGCTCTAGCTATGATTCACTACCTTATGTACTCTCTGAGCTGGTGGATCATATGAGTATTCTTAGAAGAAAACTATGGTTGATTAATTTGATGTGAAAACTGCTATTCTCCATACATGATTGTCTGCCAAATTAAAGTTTGTTGCTGTAGCATTGATGATTATCTGACAAAGCCCCAGCTGTGAGGCTCTGGAAGTTTTAGTTCATCCTGGTTGCCTCTTTTAGTAGACATTATTTCAAATTTGGTGCTGCTTGTACTTACATGCTTCGGTGAATCTGTGAGCTCATCAATATGGATACTTCCTCCATGTAGTTGAAACCCATCCAAACCTCCCAATCCTTGCAGTTTTTCAGAATGTCCTACCATGAGCCTTCCACAGAGGCTCACCCAGTGGGCCGGGGTGTTTGGTTTTCTTCACATATGGGCTGTCTGCCAGTTATCCCTTGCTCTTATCATGTGCCTAGCATACCTCTTTCCTGACATACATGTGTCTGGTGACATACTTTAACTGATTCTGCAGCACAGTTCTTCCTTACTAATATGTTGTGGCGTACTCACACCCATCATGTCCCTCACCTTAACTTCCAGGTGACTTAGAGCTTTCATTTTTAGAGCTGATATTCCATGACACAGAGCCATGCAGCATCATCCTAAGAATATTGTTTTAAAGATGGGCCTTAGTTTTAAGGAGAAACTCAGGGTCATTAAAAGCATGGCACGGTTTCCCAAAGACAAAGCAGCTTGCCCTACACCTCCAATTCAATGCTGGGTCCAGCTTACTAGCCATTTGTAATTTCTGTCCATTCAGTTATATGTCATAGATGTAATAATAGGTATTCTTCATTAGTTTGGTTTTTGGATGGTTAAAAAAGCAAACAAAAAAACCCCTCTTTTGGGTAATTGTGGATCCCAGAAGATTCTGTAGTGTTCTAGAGATTGATGCAATCAGTATAATTCTACCCGTAAGTAGGAGTATTTGGAGGACCACATCGTCTTTAAGGAATCTCTCTTCGACTGGATATTCTCCAAATAAATTAGGACCCCTGACTGTAGCATTTGGAATGAGGGATCCTTGTAGTCAGGAGGGCTTTAAATCAGAAGAAGACTTGATGATTTCCTTATACCCATTTCAGTTCATTCATTTGGTGGCAAATGCCACTTTAAATGAGAAACTGTGGAGTAACTGCACTAGAGAAGGGAAAAGGAACCCCCACACAGGACATGATGCGTCCACAAAATACTCATCAAAAGATACTCTTTCCAGCCTCCTGGAGACAAGAGTGGGACGCTGCAGATTTGGGGAGTGATGCTGCAGTTTTCAGATGGGGGTGGACTAACAGCTCCAAAAATGGCTTCTAAGTTTTTCCTTTGTGTGTAGGAAAGTCTCTGTCATATATTGGAATAAAGGAGAGAGGTAGGAAGAGAGCCAGGGCCTGTGATTCCATTGGTAGAGGAAATTCTTGGCAAGAAACATCCTCTGCCAATGACGAGGGTTGCCTTCTGTCCAACTTAGACTGTTAGAGAGCTGTCTACAGCCGGAAGTTAAGGGAGTTGCCAAAGTCTGTATAGCTATTATGCGTTGAGGCAACACTTGAACTCAGGACTTTCTATCTCTGAGGCTAGCTTTCTATCCATTAGGTAATACTACCTTTCATGTTGGCAGTTGTTGTTCAGTTTTCAGTCATGTCCAACTCTTTTTGAACCTTTTTTTGGGGGCGGAGTTTTCTTGGCAAAGATACTGGAATGGTTTGCTATTTCCTTTTCCAGCTTATTTTACAGATGAAGAAACTGAGGCAAAAGGGTTAAGTGACTTGCCCAGGGTCACACAGCTGAGGCCAGATTTGAACTCACGTCTTCCTGATTCTAGGCCCAGCACTCTATCCACTGTGCCACCTAGCTGCTATGTTAGAAATATTCTCTTCTTTTCAGGAGGTCTAGGAGAGTAATTCATGAGGAATAAAATGGTACTGACTCCCTCTGCTTCCACATCTGTGCTTTCTATCTTTGAATCTAATAATTAGTTGAGGAGGATGAGAGTATGGGACTAGAATATTCACTGATTTACCTGAGGTTAACTGATAAGGGGGAATATGTAGTGTCTTATATATGATGCCATATTTTATGAGGCTATCTGGACCCAGATGTGTGGATGAGAGACATGTTGCAAGAGAAGCTATAAAGTGGAGTTTTCTCCTATTCAGTTGGATGGCTAGTTTGAGATGTTACATTCTCTATATCTGTATATCTATATGTAGTTGTGAGATGGCAAAAAGTGGTCCATTATGGAGTATTGCTTGTGAAAATCTGTTTTTCCTTACTAATGCACTCTTTGAGGAATGTAATACATTAATTCATTCAGTTCACGTGGAGGTGACCCTCAGAGATTTTGTGTAGACTGTAGACTTGGGAGTAGTTTAAATGGATAACTGTTAATGTTTTCTTGACCACCTTTTTTTTTTAAATTAATAAGGTCCAGGATTTTCTCCATCCCTTCGCACCTTTCCCCTGCTTTAGAAACCTTTTAAATCATTCTCCTTCAGTGTCTTCAGAATTGTGTGCTCTCTAGTACGGGTCTCCTTTGTAGATACTTGGTACAGCTCCACATCTTTGTTGTTTTTAGTGAGCTCTCATTATTTTTGCTTTCTCTGTAAGCACCTCAGGGACTGTGACAGTAGAGTCCAAGTGTGATGCTTCCATTTTCCTTGATGGAAAAAAAGAGTTTGTTTTAATAATTTTTGCACATCTTTTCTAATTTTCTTTTGTTTTCAACCTTGAATGCTCTTGGGATGAATTTGCTTAGTTGGCTATTTTGCCAAGCTTTCTTTAGACTGGTTGACCCTCCACCGTGTCTCACTGCTTTATGAGGTGACACTGCTCATGATCTCCCATCATCCTTCTTCATAGTAGTTTACAAATGAGAATCCAGTTTTCCCTTTGACAGCCATCTAATCTTTCTCCATTTGGTATATAAATCAAAAGTACGCTGAATAAAGTGCTTTCTGGGCTCTTTCTGTCTCTTCATTGTAGCAATTAATTTGTATTGTTTTAACCTAGGAATGAAATTAATATAGTTGGTGTTGATTTTATTTCAGTGGTCATCTCTGATTTTTTATTTTTTTCATAGTTTATTTAAATAATTCAGGATTAAATCATTTGTATGGCATGTCTTCTTGTTACTATTCTTGTAAAATCAGATGAGCCACTGGGCTGATTGCACAAATAGCAAACTCAGGGATAATTCCCATGTGACTTTGATGGGAGCGTGAAAAATACCTAGTTGGAGAAAACATTTAGGGCACCAAATCAAATGGTTTTTTATAGTAAAAAAAACAAATCAAGTACCACGGAGTCTTGTATTCTCTACCTTCCAGTCATTTGTATGGTTGTAAAAATATGGTCTGCTATATAGCTTATCATTTTTGAAAGTCTACCTGTTTTTTCCTCGTTCCTTCTTCAAGGATGTCTTCAATACTAGACTTTTCGTAATGATTTTGTGGAGATGGGAAAGTAGGCATATGTGTTGGTAGTTATTTTTATTTCTTGATGATGATTTTTCCCCACTAAGGGGAAAAATACCTTTCAGACACTTTGAGATATTAGTACTTTTAAAACAGCTACCTACAGCAAAGATCTCCTCTGTATATACTTTGTTTAGTCAGCTCAATTCACTAACTATTTACTGTAAGTCAGGCACTATGCTAAACCCGGAGGATACAAATAAGAAAAAGAAGACAATTTCTGCCCTCAAGGATCTAATTTGTTGGGGAAAGAGAGCACACAAAAGGAAGTTGAAAAGTAGAGATGTAAGAGAAAATGCTAAAGGGGGACTGTGTTCTTGACATGGAGGCTGCCCCCATGTCAAGAAGCCCCAGAGGTGAGAGACAGAATGTAGTATTTGCGGAATAGCAATAAGGCCAGTTTATCAGGATGAAAAAAATGTCTGAAGTATATTAACGTAACAATAATGGTGGAAAGGTAGATTGGAGCCAAATTGTGAAGGATTTTAAGTGGGAAAGAGAAGATCATGGAAGAAATTAGAACTTCTAGATTTCAGTGAGCAAGGGCATTACATGGTCAGACTTGTGCTTTAGGAATACGTGACAAGGATCTCACATTTGAATACGATCACTTATATTAATGGTGGGCTACATTAGTAGGCATCTGAAAACTGTGATTCTTAGCACCTATTGTATACCTTTCTGCCACTACTGAAGTAGAAGTAGCCGAGAAAAAGGTATGCTCATTTTTATTCCCATTCAGTTTTCTTTAGAGGTCTATCATATCTAACTTTTCTATGCTTCTAATCAGCTCCGTAATTTCTTTCTTACATATTTTATGGTTAGATTTTCTAGCTCTGAGAAATGAAAGTTGAGGTCCCCCACCATATAGTTTTACTGTCTATTTCCTCCTATAATTCTTTTAACTTTAAGGAATTTAGGTGCTATGCCTTTTGTTGCATAGATATTTAGTATTGATAATACTTTATTGTCTGTGGCACCTTTTAGCAAGATATAGTTTTCCTACTTATCACTTTTAATTAGGTCTGTTTTTGCTTTGGCTTTGTCTGAGATCATAATTGCTACCCATGCCCTTTTTACTTCAGCTGAAGTATCCTGCTTGAGCCCCTTGTTTCAAGTTTGTTTCTTATAAACAACATATTGTTGGAATCTGGTTTCTAATCCATTCTGCTGCTTCCATTTTATGGATGAATTCAACCCATTCACATTCACAGTTATGACTGCTAACTGTGCATCTCCCTCCATCCTGTTTTATTCTGTTTATCCTTTTCTCTCTTTTTATCCTGTCTGCCCTCTAAAGTCTGTTTTGCTTTTTATTACTACCATCTTTTATCCACCTTTCCATTTATTCCTCACTCCCTATTTTTTTTTCTTACTTCCCCTCCTCCTTCTCTATTGGGTAAATTAGAAATCTATACCCAATTGTGTGTGTGTGTGTGTGTGTGTGTGTGTTACCTCTTTGAACCAGCTTAGCTGAGAGTAAGTTTCAAGTGTTGCCACCACCAAATTTCTATCTACTATAAAAGCTCTTCCTTGGGTCCTTTTTTTGGTGACATAATTTTCCCCATTCTTCTTCTCTCTTTCCCCTTCTCTCCTCCATCTTTTTTTCACTTACCTCATCCCAACATAATCAACTTACTCCTGTGCCCTCTGTCTATGTAGAGTCCTTTGAACTGTCCTAATAATGATAAAGTTCTTAGAAGTTACATGTATCATCTTCCCAGTAGGAATAGAAACAGTTTAACCTCATTGAGCCTCTCGTTTCCTTTTTCATGTTTACCTTTTTATGCTTCTTTTGAGTCTTGTGTTTGAAAATCAGATTTTCTTTTCATCTCTGATCTTTTCATTGGGAATGTGAGTCCCCTATTTCATTAAATATATTTTTTTTTCCCTTGAAAGATTATACTCACTTTTGCTGGGTAGATAATTCTTGATTGTAATCCTAGCTCTTTTGCCTTCCAGAATATCACCTTCTAAGCCTTCTTCTTCTTTAATGTAGTAGCTGCTAAATCGTATGTGATCCTAAGCATGACTCTGCAGTATTTGAATGGTTGTTTTCTGACTGATTGAAGTATTTTCTCTTTGACCTGGAAGCTGTGGAATTTGGCTATAATATTTCTAGGAGTTTTAATTTTCGAGTCTCTTCCAGTTGATGTTTAGTAGATTCTTTCAGTTTCTGTTTTACCCTCTGATTCTAGGTTTTAGAGGAAGTTTTCTTTTCTGATTTCTTGAAATATGATGTTTAGGTTCATTCTTTAATCATGGTTTTCAAGTAGTCCAGTAATTCTTAAGTTATTTCTCCTCAATATACTTTCTAGGTCAGTTGTTTTTCCAAAGAGATATTTAATATTTTCTTCCGTTTTTTTTTATTTTTTTGACTTTAAAAAATTGACTAAACAAACAGATTTCATAATAAAGGTCACAAGAGTCATGGACCTATGAGAACAAACTACTTTGATGGAGTATGGAGTATATGTAAATAACTGGCCAAATGTAAAGTATTTTTATTTATTATTAACACAGGTCCCAAAGGACCTCTAGTTACATTTGTTAGCTTTAGTTGAATAAGCAAAATAAACTTGTATTTCTTTAAAAAAATCTTATAAATTGGACTTTTCTAATACTCTCATCACAGCTTTGTTACAATTAAAGCTCCTATACTATGAGGCTTCATCCAATGGTACAGGAGAAAGAAGACCTGGGATGGAATCCTGTCTCTGCTGTGTGCTGCCTGTATGATATAGTATGATTTATTTAACCTCTCTGGGTCTTAATTTCCTCATCTATAAAATTAGGAGCTTGGATCGATGTTATCCCTGAGATTCCTTCCAGCTCTAAATCCTATGATCCCAAGACTTCCAAAGCATTGTTTAAAAAACATTCAAAACTTCGCTATCTTCATGAGTTGTTGTGACCAAAAAATGTCATTACTTGATGGCCAGCCTTCTGCTGAGAAACTACTTTGAACTTAATTAGACTGAGCTTTAGCTAACAGACATAAAGTCTATCACTAGGCTCACACATTAAACCATTCCAGTGTAAGAAGATCTGTCAGAATGTATGTGATGTGCTGGCACCAGCTACAAAAACCAAGGGTCATGATCATGCATCAAAATAGGAATTCCATAGAAGGTAACATTTAGAGGGAAATGATAGTTTAGTAACTTCATGGGAAAAATTCACTATAAAATTTTTTAAAAATTGCATGTGACTTTTCAGTTTAAAAGTACATATTGTTAAAACATGTTTTTAGGTTAGAAAACATGTTTTTTTCCCCCATTGTGTGCCAAACTTATCTAAAATGTCCTACACAAAATCTAAAAATAATACCTACAAATGTAACGTAGGAAAAAGTTTCATGAGGATCTTCTCATGTTGCTATAGAAGTGACAGTGTAATGAAAATATGCCAAAATTGAGGACAGTATTCACATCAATATGACAGCAATAAAGGATGAGTAACAGCAAAAAGCCAAGTCATAGTCATCACTGTAAAGATGACTGCTATAACTAAGTAAGCCACTGAAATCTTCTAATCATATTTTCCTTGTCTATAAAATAGATACAGTAATTTCTTCAAATAACTCACAAGAGAAGAAGGGTATATCTACATAATTTTCAATACTTTAAAAGATAAAGAGCTTACCCACCTGCCTAAATTTTAGATCTCTGAAATGTATACTGTGTAGCTGATTATTGCTTATCAAAGCTGTCAAATTAGGGAGGAACGCAAGAACTGAAATTTCTTAATTCAATGAAAATATTTATTGTGATTACTGTAAGCATTGCACCACACTGCATGCTAAGTTTGATATAATAATGAATAATATCTTTGGCCTCAAGGAGGTTAAAATCTACAAGAGATAACATGTGCCTAGTAGAGGGCATGGATAAAAAGCAACATGTAATATGGACAAAAGAAAGGTGTTATTGGGAGAATTTCAAGAAAGGAGAGATTACTTTTGGCTGATGGTTAGTAGTGGGGCAGAATAATAGAAGAGTTCTACAAAAGCTCTTTGGACTTCTAACCTACTCTCAAAAGGCTATGAAACAGTAGCTAATGCTCCAAATTTAAGCTTCTCAACCTCTCTGGAGCCTCTGACGCTGTTGGTCACCTTCTCCTCCTGAATACTCTTTTTTCTAGGAATTCTCCTGGTTCTCCTACCAATCAGACCCCTTCTTAAACTCTCTGAGGATCTTTGCTGGATCCTCAGACAGGCCATGCCCATTTACCCTGGGTGTCTTAGGGCTCTGTACTAGACCCTCTTCTCTTCTCCTTCTACACCACTTCACTTTGTGATCTCTTTTGCTCCCATGGAGTTTATCATCTCTATGCTGAAGATGCTCTACCTATCCTGCCCCAATTCTCTATTATACTAGAGAACATGCTTACTAAAGGACATGCAGACATCCATACAAACAGTGACAGATCATGTAATAGAATCAGAGAATTTTATATCTGAAAGGGATGTTAATATGTTCTACCCTTCATATTATAGGTGAGGAAACAGGTGCCAAATAACTAGTAGTGGCTGAGCTGGAGCCAGAACTGGCATATAGAACCCCCAGTAAAGCCATGATTTTTCAGTTTAGCAGTACTTATTAAGTGCCTACTGTCTACAGAAGACTGTGATTGATTCTAGGTACCCTGTAACATTTAATTAAAATGTGGTCCTGGTCTTCATAGATTTTACAGTCTATTAAGGAGTTTTGAAGATAGTACATAGACAAATAACTATAAAATTATTAGGTGCCTTTGGCAATTTGTGAGGAATAGGTGAACCAGAGGATGAGATCCATTGTTTCTGATGGCTAACTGCTACAGTTTTTCAAGGGTAAATCTTATTCTTGTTAAAATGATTGTGGTTGTTGCAGAGAAGAAATAGTATAGTCTTTAATTTCTCTAACTTCTTATTTTTGCATGCTTAGATATACTACTCAAAGTTTAGGGGTCAGAAGTTTCTTGTACTTAAAATTAAATAGTTTGGTATACTGACCTTTTGTTATGATAATTTATCCACGGAAGAAGGCCTTTGAGTTTTTGTATGAGTTTTAACCATAGAAATAGCTGCGACCTATGAATAGGAATCTGACACTAAATCTATGAAGTCTTGTACAAAGCACTTTATTACTCTTATGTCTCCATTTCTTTCACTAATGAATTGGAATAAATATTACCTCTTTCTGTTAAACTGGAATAATTTGTCTTTAGATTAACTTGTTTAAGGAGATATAGTTAAACTCTTTAGGCCTTTTGTGGTCACTAGAGGAAGACTATCATTCACATGTTAGAGAATGTATATTGGACTGGTATGAACAGAGCAATATGTTTCTTATATACATTAGTATATGGATTTCATGAGAAAAATATCCAGGACAAGATATTATTTGGAAAATACGTAACCATCTCTTTGGGGAATAAATTTTTAATTTTTTTGTTAAAGAATTTTATCCTCTAAATGGTCAAAGGATATGAACAGGCAGAGGAAGAAATTAAAGATATCTATAGTCGTATGAAAAAATGCTCTAAATCACTGTTGATTAGAGAAATGCAAATCAAAACAACTCTGAGGTACCACATCACACCTATCAGATTGGCTAACATGACAAAACAGGAAAATGATAAATGTTGGAGAAGAGTGGGAAAATTGGAACACTAATTCATTATTGGTGGTGTTGTGAAGTGATCCAACCATTCTGGAGAGCAATTTGGAGCTGTGCCCAAAGGGCTATAAAATTGTACATACCCTGTGACCCAGCAATACCATTTTTAGAGCTGTATCCCAAAGAGATCATAAAAATGGGAAAAGGACCCACATGTTCAAAAATACTTATAGCAGCTCTTATTGTGGTGGCCAAGAACTAGAAATTGAGGGGATGCCCATCAATTGGGGAATGGCTGAACAAGTTGTGGTATATGAATGTAATGAAATACTATTGTGCTACAAGAAATGAGGAACAGGTGGACTTCAGAAAAACCTGGAAGGACTTATATGAACTGTTGCTGAGTAAAGTGAGCAGAACCAGGAGAACATTGTACACAGTAACAGCCATATGCAATAACTGACTTTGATAGATTTAGCTCTTCTCAGCAATGCAAGGCCCTAAAACACCTCCAAAAGACTCATGATGGAAAATGCCATCGACATCCAGAGAAAGAACTGTGGAATCTGAATGTAGACCAAAGCATACTATTTGCTCTCTTTTCTTGTTTTTTCTTTCTCATGCTTCCTTCCATTTGTTCTAGTTCTTCTATACAACATGGCTAATATGAAAATATGTTTAATAAGAAGGTATATGTAAAGCTTATATTGGATTGCATGCCGTCTTGGGGAGGGAGGAAGGAAGGGAGGTGGAGAAAATTTAAAAAATTATGGAAGTGAATGTTGCAAACTAAAACTAAATAAATAAATTTATTTTAAAAAAAGAGTTTTATCCTCAGTCCCATTCCATTCATCATTTTCACCAGTGATTCAGATGAATTTATGCTTATCAGATTTGAAGATGACACTCAACTGGGATGGATAACTAACATACTTTATAATAGAATTGGGATTCAAAAATAATCCTAAAGGCTAGAGTAATAGGCCATATTGAATGCAATGAAATTAAGTAGAAATATGTGTAAAGTCCTAAATTTGGATCTTAAAAATTAGCTTTACAAGTACTGGATTGATGAGCCATAGTTAAACAACAATTCATATAATAAAGATTTGGTTGTTTTAGTGTACTCTAAATTCAGGCTGATTTAACAGTGTGACATGGTAGCAAAAAAGGAAAAGCTAACTTGTTCTTAAACAACATTAATAGAACCACAAAGTTCACAATGGGAAATGGTGGTCCTTGTAATCTCCCCTAGTAAGAGTTTACATAGAGTTTTATTGTGTTCAGTTGCAGGTACCACATTTTAGGAAGGGCTCTGGCAGGTTGCAGAGCATTTGAAAAAAGATGGTCAAGATGGTGAGGAGATTGGGCAGTATGCCATAGGAGCATCTCTCAAAGGAAATAAGGGTGTTTAGCCTGAAGAAGAAAAGACTGGGGGTTCGTAAAGATAATTGTACTTAAGGTATTTTAAGCTCTATCACGAAGAACAAGGATTAATTTATTTTCCTTAGCTCCAAAGAATAGAACTTGGAATAGTAGGGAGAAATTATAAGTTGGTGATTTTTGGTTCAGTACAAGAAAAAACACAATAAAAGCATTGTGCATAAGTGGAGTGGACTACCTTGAGAAATCCTCATCCCTGAAGGTCCTCAATAGGTAACTAACTTATTTGAGAATGTTTCAGGGGAGAATCCTCAGATCTAGCTTGGGCTAACGTGACTATCAAAGTCCCTTGCAGTCCTGATACTCTTTATCTTTGGCTAATTGAGTTTTTAAATTTCATATGGTAAGAATATTCTAAAACCTGCATTTTAATTGTGCCTTTTGAATTTTTGATGTGTGTTTTTCTGCTTCATGGGTCTGTGATAGACATGTTTTTCTTAATATGTTATAAAAGAGAATTCTATAAAACCAGTATTAAAACCAAGCACTTTAAAAAATCAATGACAATACATTTATGTATTTATTGATAGAGGGATATACATGCATATATACATATGTTCATACACATATGTATGTGTATCTGTATTTGTGTGTTTATGTGTCTATATGTATAACTGTTGGTTCCTTATTCTGATCCTTTACACAAAATATACTTTTGTTTTCTCAACATATTTTTCTTTACATTGGTGCTTCTACTTTTCTTGGTTTTCTATTATAGTGAGGGTACTGTTTTTTATTATGGTAGTATTATTTTTGGTCAGTTAAAAATTAAGCA
The DNA here is from genome assembly GCF_011100635.1 of Trichosurus vulpecula. Lineage (NCBI taxonomy): Eukaryota > Metazoa > Chordata > Mammalia > Diprotodontia > Phalangeridae > Trichosurus > Trichosurus vulpecula. Next base: position 100,500,123 of record NC_050579.1, read on the forward strand.
TCAGGGAATGCATTCCAGGCATAGGAACAACTTATATAAGGCATAGATATAATGTCAAATTTGGGGAAGAATGTAGATAGCTGAAGTATATGGGATTAAAATAAAATGTCTGGGGGCAGCTAGGTGGCACAGTGAGTAGAGCACCAGCCCTGGAGTCAGGAAGACCTGAGTTCAAATCCAGCCTCAGACACTTGACACACTAACTGTGTGACCTTGGGCAAGTCACTTAATCCCAACTGCCCTGCCTTCCCCCCTCCAAAAAAAAAAAAAAAGAAAATGTCTGGAAAGGCATATAAACACCACCAACAAATATTTATTAAATAATACGTAAGGCACTGTGATAGGCAGGAGTATACATTTCACAAAGGAAAGAACATTGACAACGGGGCATGATTGGGAAGGCTCTCATGCAGTGTAGGTTGGAGATGTCTTAAAGGGAGCTGGAGGAGTCCAGGAGGCAGAGGTGAGGTGGAGACAAGGCACTCCAAGTGTGGGGGAGCCACATGTACAAAGACACAAAGATGAGAGATGTGATGTGGCATGTGGCATACAGTGAGAAGGCCAGTTTGAATGCAATAGAGTTCATTAGGGGAATAGTTTTAGCAAAAACAGCATTGATAGGTGTGGGCCAGATTGTGGAAGTGCTACACCAAGGCTTTTATATTTTATTCTAGAGACAACAGGAAGTCACTAGGGATTTTTAAGTAGGAGGATGGCGTAGTCCGATCTGATTTTTAAAGTTATCAAATTGGCAGTGGTATGGAGGATGTATTAGAGAGATAGTTGGGCAAGCAGCTGTGTTGGTAAGCAAAATGGGCTCTTAGGACTCAGTTCAACCAAGTGCCCTTGAAGAGTTTGGCTTTTGTTTCCTTTGATTAATTCAGTGTATTTCATTGAGTCTTACTAGGTGCTAAGCCCCAGGCCCAAACCCCTATTAGATGCTAAGCCTATGTAGGTGTGAAGCTCCCAGGGTACTAAGGGGGGAGGTGCTAACTCAAGAGCCAATCATAGCAGCCTAAGTTCTGGTCATTCAGATGACGTTTGATGACGTCTGAAACGGTGTAAGAAGAGAATACAGAGCTATTTTCTCAGGGCTCTCACTCTTGGTGGCACGCTGATGCAGAGACTCCAGGCAGCTGTAGCTAAGAGCCCTCCAGCTCGTAACCCGGATGTTGGGACTTTGTTAGACTCTGATAACTATGTATTGGGATTTGAGTCAGACAAGGTCTGTCTGTCGATGTTTGTAATTTGTATTTGTTCCGAAGTTCAGGTTGTTGGCTTTTCCTCTGAACTAAGTGAGTTTATATGTATATGTTGGATTAAAGTAAGATTGTTCACCCTTTAACTTTGCTTTCCTTAGTAAAGCAGATCAAAAGAACCTGGGCTTTGGCAGCATTCTTGTTGTTGGGCTTGTGTTGGTCTTTCAACCCCACAACAGCTGCTAGCCAGATTGTTGAAACAGCAGCTTAGTGACTATAGTAGTAGTTCGGGGAACAATTAACCTATATGGAATTAACTGCATCCATAGCTTAGATATCATGGGAACATAGAAAGGGAAAGGAAATGGTCTCAGACAGAGCCTCAGAGTGGTTATGAGGTGGATAAGAATATAGCAAAGGAGCCTAAGAAAGAATGATGAGGTAAGTAGGAGGAGAGCCAAGCAAGATTAGTTTGACAGAAGCCAAGGGAGAGATTGTATTAGTAGGAGAAGGTAAGTCATCGCTATCAGAAGTAGTGTAATCACTCATCAAGCATTTAGACATCATTTAGGAGTCAGAAAGACAGACCTGAGTTCAAATCCAGTCCCTATCACATACTAGCTATGTGATTCTGATCAAATCACAACCTCTTCTACTTCGGTTTCCTCCTGTAAAATGTAGATCATAACAACACTACCTCCCAGGGTGGTTATGAGGGGAAATGAGATCCTATTTGTAAAGTGATTTTTAAACTTTAGAGCACCACGTAAATGCTAGCTATTATAAGCAACTACTTAGTTTTGTTTTTTTCGAATTGGCCACCAACTTTCCACCAAGTATACATAAATAATCAAGCTTTTATTCTATTTTGTCTGATTGATTTAATTTGGTACTAACATGGCAGTCCCCTTTTTTTTTTTCATAGAGACTGACTGCCAGTACAGGAAGTAAACAACGAAGTCGACTTTCCATCATGGCCCAGTATCTCTGCAAGGTTCAGCATTCCTTTACGATTCCAGGTCGAGCTTTTGTTCCCAAGCCAGAGGTAAGTTTTTAATTGCAGTTATTGTTAGCAAAGAGAGTTCAGCTCAGGAAATCTGACTCTAGAACCTAACATATGCAAGCAGACCAATCCCTTCAATTTCATTTTCTTTTTAAAAAATAAGAAACATAACATATGTAAGACTTCCACTTGATCCTTTTCATGACTGAGATATGTTTTTCCTCAGGAAAATAGATCTCAAGCAAAAATATGTCATGTTGATTTTTTTTGGTTAGTCTTCCAAGTAAAGTTTTGTTAAGTAGATAATTTCAACAAAACAACTTATTTTGTTATTTAAGAGATCTCATTTTGAGAATAAGTTGTGTGTAGTTGGATGTTAGCTTTTAGGTTTTGAATGCTGGTATTTATAGATTTGAAAGTGCTAAGTTATAGACACAACATTTCTCAGCAAAAGAAATAAATTTCTTGTGTCCATGAGGACCAAATGGCTTTTTCACTGCATGGTGCGCTGCTCTAAGACATTTAATATGAAAGACCCAGAAATGTCTCATTCACACTTAGCGCTCTGAAATACAAAGTCTAGCAAAGTTGCTATTCCTGGCTGCCACCTCATGTCATGAATCTTTCTTCATTCTCATTTTTCACATTCCTGGGTGATTCCAGGTTATTTGTCACTCATACTTGATGCCTTATAAGCAGTATAACTATCCATAGTAATTTTAAACTATAAATGAGGCAGGATCTAAGTGTCTACATGGGACCACCTGTGTACTGGAGACTAAAAGACTGTCCAAGTGCTGCCTTCATACACCTGAAGTCATCAAATAGAGGAAGGCCTCCAGCACATTCACTAGGTGGTCTGCATAGGTGTTGTGAAGGGATCTGGATCAGAAGAATGAGAAGATGTAGTTTGTGAACTGCATCATTAGAGGGATTCCCCATATACACAGGCTCTGTCAGAATATTAGATTAGATTGATAATTGGCCCCAGTGTATTTAGTTATTACTCGTGGTCTGTTTAGAAGTTGTAACTCAGTATTGTCGAACTCTAAAGTAGAAATAGATCCCTGAGGGCCGCATACCGATTTAGAAAACCACAAAATAACACTGTCTCCATTGCATTATATTTTTATTTATTTTCTTAAACATTTCCCAATTACATTTTAATCTGGTGTGGGCCTCCTCAGGAGTTCCCTGGGCCACAGACACCTCCACTGTAACTAATGATTATAATAATAATAGCTGACATTTATTTATATTTTACATTTATTATTTATAGTTTACAAAGCACTTTTTAAAGTGCTTACAAAGCCTTGCAGTTCCCTTAATAACTGCTTATTTGCACTCTTTACAGTGTGCGTTAGGATAAGGACTAGACGTGTGATTTCATTAGGGATAGTGCAGGTAATCACTTTCCTGCAACTTAGTCTGAAAGAACTGCCTTGAGCACTGAGACATTGTGACTTGCCCAGGGTTCAATAGCTAGTCTATGTTATTTGTGAGAGTTGAGCCTAGATCTTCCCCACTTTGAAGCTGAGTCTGTGTTCACTGACTAGACCATACTACTTTGGTGAGGGATGGATAGAACAATTATTATCCATTTCATTCTATAAGAAAGACTTAGGTTAAGTCACCTTCTCAAGGTCGTGGAGCTAAAATATGGCAGAGCCAAGACTCAGCCCCACATCCTTTGTGTTCAAGTTCAGTACTCTTTCCACTTAATGTTGATACTTTTATAACTGTAGGAGAGGAATTTTCATTTTAGGGGAAAATGTGGTCATCATCAGAGGAAGCTACCAGTACTGTGTACTAAGTTGTAGTTTTATTCAGATAAGGCATATTGTTAATTGTAGGCTATTTCAATAGAACACACAATTAGTTGGTCTTGTTATAGTAAATCATATTAGCCAAAGTCTATGTTAATATCCAAATTTGGCAAAGAATTCCTTAGGATAGGTGTCAGAATAAAACACTTCAGTGTTTGGATTTTGTTTATCTCTCTTGTTCAGAATTTTTGGTGTTCAGAAAATGTCAGACTTGTCACTGAATTAAATTTTATCAGTCCCATAGTTAACTTGGAATTTCATCTCCTCAGAGATGATTGTAATGTTGAAAATTATCTTTTGGGAAGCAGTTCTATGTTTTCTTTTTAGCCACATAGATGGCTATTTCATTATTTTTTCATAAATTAAGTGCCTCATACATAGTCAGTAAGCATCTATTAGGTCCCTGCTTTTTGCCAGGCATTGTGCTGAAATGCTACATAATAGTACTTAAAAAAGACTTCTTCAGTTTAATTGATTTAAAATGCATGTTTTTACCTGTAGTTATATATTACATGTCTCTCAATTGGTAATTGCTTTCCTCTTTTACAAACACTTCTATAGCCATATTCTGCCTTGTATTACAATTTAAACATTTTATTTGTGTATGAATATCTTTTCTTCTCATCAAGATTTTAAGTTCCTTAAGAGATTTGTACATATGTATGTAGAGTGCTGTTTAATGATAAAATTGAAATATAGATAGTGGAGGAGCCTGTAAAGTTTGTTATCTAAGTCATAGTTTACCTATTCAGAATATTAAATTTGTTTTTAGCAAAACATTTTAAAGTTTTGACAAATATAAAATGTTCATATCTTAAACAAATAGCATCAATCTTATTTAAAAACCTTTTTTACCATTTTCTTATGGTTAAGATTCCTGTAGTTACTTATAAAGTTACCCTTTCTCTTTTTGTTTTCTGTAAAATATTAATACAGATCCTTAATTGAACGTAATTACAGAACAAATTAGTACTCTTCATTTAAGCAATCTGTTGAGAGTGCTTATGGATAATTTAAAAGATTACATTTTAATTTTTGCTTATGTAAAATATTTTAGTGGGTGAAGAAGCTTTAATAACTCCTGAATGTTTTAACATTAGGAATCACAGAATTTTAGAGTTGAAAGGGATCTTAGGATACAGTCAACAGTACCCAAAAAAAGACTTATCCACTGCAACATACCCAGCAAGTGGCCATCCACCTGTGTCAGAAGACTTCAGCAAGGCAGAACCCATTACCTCCTGCTCATTGCACTTTTGAAAGGTCCTGAGTTTGTTCCTAACATTGAGCCTAAAATTACCTCTGTACAAACTCCATCCAATGTTTATAGTGCTTCTTTCTGGGGCCAAAGAGAAAAAGCTTATTCCCTATTCTATATAATGTCCCTTGAAATAATTAAACATAGCTATTACCTTGTTCTCAGGATTTCCATTTGACATGGGCTCAAAGCTCTTCACCTTCCTGGTTTCCCTCCTATAAATGCTCTTTAGCTTATAAATACTCATCCTTAACTATGATACCCTGAAATGAACATAATACCTGACATGTCTTTTGACCATGACAGAGAATAATGGAACTCTTACTTCCTTATTTCTGGATACTATACCACTATAAGGTGGACACCTGGGTGGCACAGTGGGTAGAGTGCTGAGCCTGGAGTCAGGAAGATTCATCGTCGTGAGTTCAGATGTGACCTCAGACACTTACTAGCTGTTTGACCCTGGGCAAGTCACTTACCCTCATTTGCCTCAGTTTCCCCATCTGTAAAATGAGCTGGAGAGGGAAATGACAAACCTTTCAAGTAGCTTTGCCAAGAAAACCCCACGTGGGGTCACACAGAGTAGAACAAGACTGAAAACAACTGAACAGCAGCTGCAGTACTAAATGCAGTCCAGGATTACATGACGTGTTTTTGGCTGCCCTTTTACATTGTTGACTCATTGAGCCTATTGTCCACTGAAATCCTTCATTTTTTTCCAGGCACACTACTGTTTAAGCACAACTCATCTTCTGCTTGTAAAGTCATTTGCTCTGAACACAAGTGTAAAACTTGGTATTTGTCCACACTAAATTTCATCTTGTTACTTTCAGCCCAGTGTTCTAGTCTGTCCAGATCTTTATTAGATTCTGATACTGGCATCCAGAGGGTTAATTTGCAGTATATAAATTTGATAAGTGTGCCATCTATGCTATTTGTTAAAAATGAAAACCATCACAATGCCAAGCACTCCACTGGAGACCTTTTTCAAGTTGAAATTTAACTGTTAATGACTATTTTTATCTCCAGTCATTTGCCTGGTTTTGAATCCATCTAATTATACTATCATCTAGTCTAAATTTGTATGTCTTTTCTACCAGAATAGCATAACAGACTATCAAATGGTTTATTAAAGTTTAGATAAACTATCTACGATATTTCATATTTCCTTGATCTACCAGTTTAGTAACACTGTTTGACTAGAGCTGTTCTTAATGAAACAGTGCTGCTTTTTGTAATCATTGCTTTCGTGTTCACTGTTCATCTTTTTTTAATAATAATATTCTAGGATTTTGCCAGGAATCAAATTCAAGCTTACTATTTGCAGATTTCTCCTCTCTTCCCTTTTTAAAATTGAGATAGCATTTGCCCATCTCCAGTCTTTGTGTGTGTGTGTGTGTGTGTGTGTATACATACGTATATATACACATACATACGTACATACATATATATCATTCTCCACCATCTTTCAGATACTGTCAGTGGCAACCACATCTGCCTATTCTTTCAGTTCCTGAAGATATAATTCCTCGTGGCCAGGTGCCTCTATTTTATTTAGGACAACTAAGTGATCTCTTCTGATCACCTTATTCATATTGGGTATCAGTTCCCTATTAGCTATCATTGCTCTGCTTTCCAATCCAAAGGCAAACAAAAATGGAAGCAAAAAAGAACTGAGGAATTTTGTCCTCTCACTGTTGTAAGTTAGCATGTTTCCATTCACCCTGAGCAATAGTCTTATTTCTTAGATTGAACTCTTAAGATCCCTTGTCCAGCTCTAAATCTGTGAGCCTATGTACCAAGAGTGTTCTGTAAAACCAAACTTTTGGTTCCCTGTAAAAATAAAGAAATACATACTTGCAATGGATAGTGTTTCACTCTTTGTAATGGTAGTAAGATCATATGGATTTGAAGTAGATATCTATTTTGGTTTATTCTGTTTTCAATTTTGTGTTAATATTAATACCTTCTCTGCTTACTTTACTACTTAACTTTTTTGGGGGGTGGGGGTGGAAAGGCACTCTGGGTTAAGTGACTTGCTCAGGGTCACACAGCTAGTGTTGTGTCTGAGGCTGCATTTGAACTCAGGTCCTCCTGACTCCAGGGCCTGTGCTCTATCCATTGTACCACCCAGCTGTGCCTTTACTACTTAATTTGTGATCAGTATCATCTTGTTTTACTCATGCCTTCACGCTGTCCACAACCCAGCAGAAGCTGTAAGGAAAACCTTTAAAGCTAAAAGACAAATATCGCTATCCATAGGAAAGAATAAAACTCAAAGTCTGTTCCAGAAATTGTAACAGTTAATTTAAATAGATCAAAACAAGTAAGTACTTCTGAATGAAGGATGTCCTCCTAAATTTCCTTTGTACTTATTTGCATATTAAAGAGAGAACTCAGCTCTTCCTAGGTTGGTATTTTGCATCAGTCTGAGTCATTATGTCCTTCCCCCAACAAAGAGCAGGTACAGGTACAGGTTCTTGTCTTAGTTTGAGTTTGGACTTTACAGTGTTTCATCATTAGTATGTTTGTTCCCCAAGGTGCTAATGTCTTTCTTTCTATTTACCTTGTGTCTTACATTTATCTATTTATTTGTCTTTCCACTTAGAATGAAAGCTCCTTGAGAACAGGAGCACTTTTTAATTTTTCTTTGTAACCCCAGAACTTAGCAAAGTGCTGAATAAATGCACAGAATAAATTCTTAATAAATACTTGCTTAACTGAGTGAATTCCTAAAACATCAGACTTGTCCATATCTAAATATAAAAATCTGTTAAAATGAAGAGTAAAGAATATTCCAAGCCTAATTTGATTGATTATATAAAACATTTTTTTCCTTTCTTTTAGTGCATTTGAGAACTGATCAATGTAAATCCAACTACATTTAAGCAAAGAGAACATCATAGATATCAAAGCAAAATTATTCCGGTTAAAAAGTAAAGTATCATATTAAAGTTTTTTGTCAGACAGCATTTTTTTTAGATTCATTTGTTCGTTTAGAAAATGATGACCATGAACAATTAAACTAAAAACATTTTGAACAGCTATAGGACCGTCTGTGATTTTCTTATGAAATAATTATTCTTCACTTCAGTTACTTCCTTTAAAATTTCACTATAATGCTGATGATGATAGCCATTAATATGCATAGCAAAATAGTTTTGAAAATTAGTTTGTTTCCCCTAGGTGACAAACAAAAACCCTGTTTTTTATTAGCAACTTATAAAAGTTACTATTTCCAATGGCATTACCATATTAGTAATTCATCATCTTATGTTATAGACTAATGAATATACATTAATAAGTAACAACAAATATTTCTGTAGCACTTTGAAATAATTGGAAAGTTATATTACTCGACTATAAAATTGACTTAAATATCAACTTTATTGGATCCTCCCAAATCAAGATTGTCCTAAGTTTCCTTTCTACCTAAATAGACATATGCAAATCAGATTTTTTTCTCTTCCCGATTAGAGTTTAATGTTTGGTAACCTTAAATTTGTAAGAGACAAAAGTGTTATAGTGATAGACGGACCAAGGGTTAAGGCCAGCCTCTGACACATTCTGGCAATATAACCCTAGGTAAGTCACTTAACCTCTCAGTGCCTTCATGCCAACCTTAGAGAGATTTTTTTAAGTTGCAGAACAGCTGATAATCTGCTTTGATAGGGGGAGTCTTATCAGGAGTTGCCTATACTATTACAGATTTGGACCAAGACAAAATAGTTATATGCTTTCCTTTATTCAAAACACCTTCATTTTAGTTATTTTATTGGAGGTAGTTTATTTAAAAGAAAATAGTGACCTTGTCTGCTTAAATCAGGCCTGGCAAGGGGCAAAGAATTTGAAAATAAACATTTGTTACCTACATATATGACAGTTTATCTAAGATTAAATGAAAGAGGTAGAAAATCTAAATGATTGGAAGTAAATGAAGGAATACTTCCCAGAGAGCTCACACCTGGATAGATGATGGAGGTAGGAAGGACATCGTGTTATTTTCCCCATGTATTATCGTTATATAGCTTATATTCAATAGATTAAAGGTCCTAAGTATTTTCTTTCTCCTGATGACATTTACCAATTTGCTCCCTCTTAGATCTAGCCTGAACTGTTTGGCTGAAAGATTAGCAACAGTTGGAAACTTATGTAAACATTTCCTTTGATATGCAAAAGAGAAACAGGGGCAGAGATACTAAACAGCAGGTGGGGGCTTGGGAGGGACATTTTTGGCAATATCTGAATGGCAGTGACAGCTTTTCAGCTCCTGACATGCAATTATATATTGTGACTTAAAAAAACAAAAAAAAAAAAAAAAGAAGTTACCATGGTGTTAGAGAATTGGAAAGCAAAAACAGATGTTACTTCTGGTTAAAAGCAGGACACAGAGCTTTAGTCTGAATTTTAGTCCTGCTGAATACTCAAAATGAAACATCAAAAACACACATTTTGGAACATAGTTAATTCACTTTAAACTAATGCTTCAACAAGTGAGCTATAACATTAATTAGCCATGAATTGCCCCATAATTCTTTTTCAAATAAACCTGGAGTATTAAATGTGAAGGTAACCAGCAGTTAAAAAAAATCCTGTAATACAAAATACCTTGTTAATAGTAATACACTATAGCATCTAATGAAGACAGTTAAATACGATTTCGATTTGTTTTTAATCTAAGATAAAAAAAAATAAACATTGATGGCATTTCATTCACCATATATAGTACACAATTATTTATACATAATCCTTCAGGTTATAGCCTGCATTATTCTCTGGCTGAGTAGTGAAGACACCCTGCTGCTTGGGAGGGTAGTGCCTAGCTTCTTGATGCCTTTTTAAACAGGAAGTGCAGAAAATCACACCTGCAACAAGTAGTAGTATTGTTGAAATAAATCCAAGGTAGATAGCTCCTCCAGGTTCATGTTTATTGTGCTCTGGGATTGTTGGGTCCCAGAAATTTGAAGTGATCTCTTTCATGTACCATGATGTGGGTATTAAACCAGATATACCCGAGAGAATAAAACATACTCCTCCAGCAAAAGTAGTACGGCTTTTGGTCTGTCTGTCCCCTCCTAACCGTGTACATTTCATGCCCACTGTGGAAATGCAGATCCCCAGACATGAGAGGATGCAAGCCAGTACCATGGTGGTCCGTGCAGTTTGCACATAGACAGGGAGGGCTAGGATTGAGTGTTTGATTGTGCAGCTGAACATCCCGGTGCTGTACCATGTGCAGTCCATCCACAGCCCTTGAAGTTGAATAATAGCTGTTATGATATTCGAGCCCACGTTTGCATTTACCTTCCAGTTTGGCAATAGTGTGGCTGTGATTATGCCGCAAATGCCAGATAAGGCTAGAATAAAAGCAAGAAGCTGTAGACCTGCTGATGCCATAATGTTGATCTGTCTGTCCCCTTTTGTCTGCCCGATCCTCTCTGGTAGATACTGTCCAATAAATTGTAGTCGTTCCAATGAAGACTGTAACTGGCTCTGTACAGTAGGGGGAAAAATACGCAGAGATAAGTAATGGAAATCAGAGAAATGGAAACAAAGGAGGAATGAGTGAATAAAAAAGCTGACATTTACAGTTGGAGCTTATCTGAAGGCACATCTGAATGTGACCCTGCAGTGAATGAGTGAGCTCTCTGTCAGAGAGCTAAGAAAGGGGACTGCACAGCTCTCCGATGCTTCCTTTTCATGCTTACATGAAGGATTATTTGAGGTATAGACTTCCTAGGAGTATAGCCTCCTTTGCCTCTCTTCAAGCCCAAGAGATGGCCATTATGTTCAGAGGAAAGATGGGTATTCTGTTAGAAAACTGAAACATCTTTGGCCACAATCACATTGAGATCAAAGAACTGAATTTACTCGCATGGGTTTTTGTCTTTTAGTTGTGGGAGCTCTTTGTCAGCATTTTCAACTGTGTAAAAAGCTTTTGCCTGAAGATAGTCTTCTGGCTTTACAATTAAGAAACAGTTTGAGTTTTTATATACGCAAGTTAAATGAGCTATATCCTTTTGCTAAATATTATAGCTAAGTTATTGGGGACAAAGAAAAAAGGTTGGGTTAATTTATGGAGAGGGATAGGTGCTAGAACTGTGATTTTATTGGTATAGGGAACTCCAAAGTGAGGAAGGAAACTCTCTGTCAGCACCTTCTTTGCAGTTTAGAATCCTAGCTGCCCAGGTTACTGAGAAGTTAAGTGACATGAGTAGGCTTATGTCTATTTTCTGTCAGAGGTTGGCCCTGATCCAGGGTCATTCTGACTGTTAAGGTTAGCTTATCATCCACTGTACCATCTTGCCTCCCAGTGAGCTACTTCAACCTTTCCTCAAATTGTTCCTGTCTCATATCTAGCAAATTGGCAGATGACAAAAGTGGGGAGGCCCAGTGTTGGAGGGAGTATGAAAAACCCAACCACAGTAATGCAGTGTTGGTGGAGCTATGAATTGATCAACTTTAGAATGCAGTATGGAATTAGGAGAACAAAGTGACTAAAATGTCTGTACCCTTTGCCACAGAGATTCCACTGCCAGGCATAGACACCGTAGAGGTCAGCGATAAAAAGAAAGGCCTCATCTACACCAAAATATGTATAGAAGCACTTTTTGTAGTAACCAGGAATTGGAAACTAAGTAGATGCCCAGTGATTAGGCAATGGCTAGACAAGTTATGGAATGTGAATATAATGGAGTATTATTGCACTCTAAAGAACAAGGAACCCAATAAATTCAGAGAAACCTGGAAAAACTTACATGAACTGATTCAAAGTAAAGTAACCAGAGCCAGGAAAGCAGTGTACACAGTTATTACAAGAATATAAATGGAAAGAACAACCACCAAAAAAAATTAATGTCGTGGAATTATGTTGACAGTTGTTTGACCCAAAATAAAGAGATATAAGAAGGCTCTTTCCTATTGCCTTTTGCAAAGGTGTGAGATTATGGGTGTGGTACACTACAGACCATGTCAAATTTTTTCAGTGTATAGGTTTGTTTTGCTGAACTGTTTTTCTCCCCTTTTTTATTCATCTTTATAAAGAATAGCTCTCTGGGAAGGGGAAGAATATATCAGGAAATCTAGGTAATGTAAAAATAAAAGCTGTCAATAAAATTTATTTTATACATGATACCCTTTCCTAAACCAGTACTTTATTCATTTAAACTGCATCTGCTCAAATCTCTTGAAGGAATTAAGCCATTGTTGTTTACTTATATAACATATACTTCATAACTCACATTTATGCACATGAAATCTATAACACACTTCTATCTTAAGTATTATATTCTATACTATAATAAAATAAGTTCCAAAAATTAGTTTTTAAAATAGATTTTTGGGAGTCAAGATGGCAAAATAACAGAAACACAAAGTGGCCTCCCTGCCATACTTTAATAAAATTCTAGAAAATGCACCAGACTGAATCCTCATTGGGAAATTTAAGAAAAAATAACCATGAGTCATTTTTCTAAGCCAGGTCAGCAAAGAGAGACAAAGATGATCTGTGGACATTAGGGTAGAGGTCTAGGCAAGGACAGCTAAAAAGAGCATTTTAATATCCAGAGACTGAAAGAAGCCCCAGATTGTGTGTTGGGGCAGGAAGAGTACCAGAGGGGCCCTGACCTAGTGCAAGGCTAGAAAACAAGTACCATCTGGCAGCCCAGTTGCTCATTACCCAGTTCTAAGTCACAAATCCAGGGAAACTAAGAAGGGACTTGTGACGAAGGGTGGCAGAGAGGAGTGAGTGGTCTTAGTCGTGGGCCCTAGCTTTGTACTGAGTAAGGAACAAGTTCAAAATGAAATAGTACCTGTATGGCTCTGACCTCAGGAGCAGAACAGGAACTCAGTTCTAGCTTTCAGCTCAGGCTGAAACCTAAAGTATAATAACCAGGACTGGAATCCCAGACCAAAGGGAAGGTTCAATTCATTCTCTCTGAAGCTGCAGAGCTTTATAGCTGTCTGATAGTGGCTGAGTGCAGCACCAGTCTACTAGAATGTCCAACAAGGGACAAGACAGCAGGTACCTTTCTCTGACACGAGCTTAGGTTAGAAACTTGCAGAGCTTAGAACAGGAGGGTAGTGAGTATACTTCTGCATGGATTATATCACTTTGTCTGTCCCCAGCCTGAGCTGTCCTTGAGATCTTGAAATAACAATGTTCAGTATTCCCAGAAAGCAGCAGAAGGATCTAAGAAGACAAAACCATAGTTCAGATAATCCTTCTAGAAGTGTGTAGTACGCAGCCCTAACAAAAAGTTCAAAATCAAAAAACAGGCCAGAAGAACGAGCCAATAAAAACAGAATCTCACCTTAAAGAGATATTGTGGTGACAGGGAAGCTCGTCACAAACTTAGAAGAAAAAGACTATAAAATATCTGCAAGCAAAGCCTCAAAGAAAAACACAGTTTGGGCATAAGCTCAACAAGAATTCCTAGAAGAGGTTGAGTTTTTTGGTTTGTTTTTTAAAGAATGAAAAGTGCTTTTAAAAAAGAAATGAGTACTGTTGAAGAAAGATGTAGAAAGAGATTCAATAACTTGATTAAAAGGTACAAAATGTTAGCGAAGAAAATAACTTCCTAAAAATTTGAATTAACCAAGTAGAAGCTAATGACTCTGTGAGATATCAAGAAATACTAAAACAAGTCAAAAGACTAAAAATAGAAGGAAATACAAGATATAGCAAAAATCAATGATCTGTAAAACAGATCAGAGAGAGATAATATGAGAATCATTGAACTATCTGAAAGCCATGGTGGGGGAGAAAAGAGCCTAGACATATTTTAAGAAACTGGAACAAAAAAAAAAACAAAACAAAAAACCCTGCCCAGGTCTCTTAGAACCACAAAGTAGCAATAGAAAGAACCAACTAGTCACCTCCTGCAAGAATCTACAAAATGAAAACTCCCAGGAATATAACAGCCCCAAATCCAGAGTTCCTAGGTCAGAGTTAAAAATACTCCAAGCAGCCACAAAGAAAGTATTCAAATACAAAGGAGCCACAGTCAGGATAATACAAGACTTAGTAGCCACCATCATGAAGGAGCAGAGAGCTTAGAAAATGATATTTATCTGGGCTTATAGCCAAGAATAACTTAGGCAACAGAGAATATAACCCTACAGGAGGAAAAAATGGATTTTTAGTGATAAGGAGAACATCTAAGAATTCCTGGTAAAAAGACCAAAATTGCATAGAAGCACCAAATTCAAGAGAAACATAAAAAGGTAAATACAATTGAGCAATCTTAAAGAGACTAAACAAGAATAAACTGTTTACGTTCTTTTATGAGGAGAGAATCCTCCCTGAAGAATTCTGTCATCCTCAAGGGTCCCAGAAAAGTATTAAATTATCTAGGAATGGTCCTATTATACTTGGATGATCTTAAAAGAGGAATGAACAAAGGAGGAAAAGAAGGATATATTGGTGGGGTGGATGAAGAGTGAGGGGAAGATTGAGGAAAATTATTTCACCTAATTGGGTTGCAGAAGTAAAAATCTACAACAAGAAGAAGGGGATGAGGTGGGGCAAGGAGTAGGCAATGACTGAACCTCACTGTCATCTGAACTGCTGAAAGGAGGGTAGAATATACATTTGTACACAACTGAGTCCAAAAGTGTATTTAACCCAGTGGAGAAAGAGGAGGAAAGGTGGCTAAGGGAAAGGGGAAGGAATAAAAGTAAGGAGAGATAAAGGGAACATTTAGAAGCAAAACAAACTCTCAAATAAAGGGTAGGAAACAAAGAGGAGATGAGAAGGAAAGTAAGGGATGTAAATCAAAACAACCCTGCAGTTTTACTTCACACCTAGAAAATTGGCAAAAACAATGAATGATGAAAAAAAGTGTTGCAGGGGTTATGGAACACTAGTTCACTGTTGATATAGTTGTGAATCAATATAACCATTTGAAAGGAATTTGTCATCATGAGAAGGGATCCATACTTTTTGACCCACGATTTTATTACCAGACCCATGGTGGTCAATGGTTAAAAAAAAGAGTCTCCATAAACATCAAAACTTTTAATAGCAGCATTTTTTGTGGTAGCAAAGATCTGGAAGCAAAATAGATGGCCATTGTTTAGGGAATGATTAAACCAATTATGTAATGTGAATGTAATGGAATATTACCATGTTGTAAGAAAATAACAAATATGATGATGTTAATATCATAGAATTATATACATATAGATGAAAAGTGAAGTAAGCAGAGTCAAGAAAATAATTTATACTGACTACAATAATGTAAATGGAAAGATTTTGTTGTGTTTGTCCTTCGTTCTGGAAGAGGACCGTGACATCAGGGAAATGATGACATGACTTGCGGTTGACTTTGATTTGACGGAGGGAGGGCTGTGCAAGGTCACCAGTCTCACTTTCTCCTCCAAAGCCATCTGGGTCCAGTGGCCTATTCATCAGGATGACGGGAGATGGCCCAGGATGCATTGGGAGACCCTGACCCTTTCTGGCTAAGGCCTTTTCAGGTTCTCACTCTGAGTGAGGTAACGTCCATTCAGTCAATGGGCCTCTTTAAGAAGTTAATCAAAGGATGGCCCCTCTAATCAAAACTCAAAAAAATAAAATCAAACTAGGAGGGGAAGACCCTGAGGGTACCTGGCTAAAAGGAACCTTAAAATTTTTAAAGCCCAGGAATTTTTAACCTGGGACCCATGAACTTGTTTAATGGTTGTTGTTTAATTTTGATAACTGTATTTTAATCTAATTGGGTTCCTTTTTAATCTTATGTGTTTTGTCACATTTATTGCATTATTTTATACATTTAAAAACATTATACTATGGAGTCCATAGGGTCCATGATACAAAAAAAAAGGTTAAAAATTCCATAGCTAGTCCAGCTCCCCCATTTTCCAGACAATAATCGGAGGTCAATAGAGCTTGTCTAATTTACCCAAGATTACAAAGCTAGGGAATGACAGAGCACTGATTTTTTGACCTGTAGATTTTTCTACTGTACCATGCATTTCTTAGTCCTGACTTCATGATACATCCTGCCCCTGTTACACTAATTATACCTACTTTCTAGTAGTATTTTCTATTTGTGTGTACTTCAGACAGCAGTTCTTAAGCTTCTAGAAAGCCATATACCACTTCTCAAGAGCAAATATTCCACCATTTTCCTCTTATGTGATCCACACTTTGTTACCATAGGTAGGAAACAAACAAACAAGTAATTCAATGAATGGCTCTTTGAATGACTCACCTAGCAGATGATGGCTTGTTTTTATTAACCATCATAAGCAATTTTTACTAATTTTAAAAGCATAGACATTGTGAAAAGCAAAAATGCTCTAATACTGAGAGAGACTACCTTGGCTAAACATAACTCTTGATGACCCCAGGGATCCTTGCAGTCCCTTTGGGAAATTCCAGACCATGTGACATTTTAGAATGATTTTTAAAGTAGTCTGGAATAGATTATGTAACAGTTGTTGGGGTTTTTTTCTCATATGATTACAATAAACTGAAACCATTAATAACCAAGTTGCATTGCTATAGTTTGATAGTTTGGCTAACATCCATCACTAATGACTCTCCCTCTCGGTCTGATCATTTAAAATGCTCAGGAAAGCTTTTTTTCCCCCTCAAATTACAGGATTTTAATGTTCAGACCCAGACTTGGCTAAAGTTAAGTAGATTTATATTTAGGGTTTGCCCTGCCATGGCTCATTTTTGTGTTATCCATACTCCTTTTCTTAGCTGAAACTAAAGTAGAGTGCAAGTGGGTAAAAACTGTTAAATCCCCTTACAATTCATTCAAGATGAGTATTTTCAAGAACTAGATTTTGACTATTTGCTTTTCAGCATTCCAAATTCTACTCCACTCACTACACATTTGTACCTTTATGGAACTCCTATGGAAATTTCTAGAGGACATTTCTGTTATCTCTTCCTCACAGGGTATTTGTTAGCTCTGATTAAGGAACTAAATTAAAAGCCCTTCCCCCTTTAATCTGTTGATCTGACCATACTCAATTTCCAGATTGTAGCCCAAGTTTTGATATATTCTCTTGCAGTACTCAGTTTTAAAAATTTCTTAGCATGCTCACATTTTCAGACGGATTGTTCATTGTAATTAACTGGTCCGTGCTTTGTTAAATTATAGGCCTGAGAAAACCAGCATAAACAGCACAAACCAAGCTAATATTACAAATGTAATCAAACCCTATTGATTGCTTGTGATTAGCATAGCACTTACTTGTAGAATTCCAGGTTTCAAACACTTTCCTCAAAGTGAACAGACTCCATGAAGAGAGACTTTTTCCATCCTTATATGCAGTTCAGTATTCTTTATATAAAAAGCACACTAGAATTTTAGTTACATTTTATGAGCATTTTTTTTCTCTCTTAGGCAGTACAGCAGCCTTTTCCTTTAAATTTCTGTCAACTAGAGAATAAAGACATGCTTTGTTTTTAATGGTGGTGGTGGTGGTGGTGGTGTGGAGAAATACTGTATTAGTAAGCAAAAGCAAGAGATCCCTTTGGTTTTGAATAGAGAGCTACTTTGAGGTCCTACAACAAAATGCTTACATGACAGAACCTATGAATGTTAAATGTACATGAGGATATTTTTGCCAAGACAAAGTTGAAAATAGACTTCATTTAAATTCAACTCCCAGTTTCTTACGTGAGCTAAAAGCTGGCTTCTAAAACATGATTCAAAATCTGTCATATTGTCAGTGGTTTGTAAATTTCCCATACCTGTTGTGGATATACTTCAAGACCTTGATTGTACTCTCATCAATCTTCTCAGAGGAACTGGGCCCAGTTAGGAACAAAGAAGGAAAGTCAACTAAAGAAAGCTCGCTTTTCCAAAGTGTTTTGAATTGGTGATAAAGCTCTCTAACAAGTTAGCTTGCTGTGTAGCAAATAAAGAATAGCGCATGAAATTGAGAAGTAAAAACTGCTGATCATGCTGGAAGATAAATACCAGGTTCTCTAGCTCATTTTCTGAGCTGTGGGAGAATTAGGAAAGGGGAGGCAGGGAGGAAGGAGGGAGTTACTGTTAACAACATGATTTGTTGGAACCTGAAAATCTGAAATGCCTCCATGCCACTATTCACTGAGCAGAGGCTATTTAGATAACTTACAAAGTTGATTTGATTTTAATGTTCAGCTTTAATCATGCACTTATAATTTGTTACTGATTTTTTTTTCTAAGCAGTTAATACAAATGTTCAAATTGTGTCCATAATTTCTTTCAAATAGATAAAGAGGATTCTGCAGACATTTTTTATCAGATTGTTGTTAAAAGCGCCTCCTGATTTGGGTTCTGGGAAATTCAGATCTCTAAATTTAGTCGATAGCCCTCAGAAAAAGTGCCTTCAGTATTTCCATACTACTTTGAATTATTATGTCTACAGTTTAATTTTTTCCCCCTTGAATCACTATTGGAACTGTTTTCTTAAGTATAGTCTTAGTAAACTAGATTCTTCAGAAAATACTTAGAACTACATTTATGCTACTCTGATACCTAAAGGAGAGATCTCTGAGAACTAGAGTTGTTTTGCCCAACCAGGACATAAATTATAGGCTGTTTATTTGTTTGTTTGAATGTCACAGTAGACAGATACATACAGATATTTGTTATGTACCATTCTTTATTCCTTTTCTCTTATTATGAAATGTTAATACTACCCAAAGGAAACTAGATTGTCTCACTCTAGGAGACACAAATATTTCATTTTTGTCTGTTTATCACCTCATGGATCTTCTCTAAACACCTTCACACGTATTGGGGTCCTGAGATATGCAAGAAAAGTAGTTTGTGCATATTCCCAACCTGAGAAAGCTTGACAGTTGACAATTACATTAAAATTTTTATTTTAGCCTCTGTTTTGCACTCGGAAATTTATAGCCACGGTACAGCACCAGAAAATACTTGCTTGCTTTTATAATGTCGGGTACCTTTACGGTCATTAGTAGCAGTTAGGTAGATAAAATACCAATGTGAATAAATGAGAATTTCACTCTTACCATAAACTTGCAGATGTTAAAAGATACTTCTCTTTTATCACATATAGTGAGCAGTTTTCTTGTATTTTAGATTACTAGGAGTTAGCCACTTCGCAAAATAGAGAATGTTGAAGTTGAGTGTCCATCATCCAGAGCTTTAATTTATTTTGTGTATTTCATAGTCTTAGCAAGAGTCATTTTTGTATTAGTCACAGAAGCACAGAACCTCAGTGATAGAGGAGAACTCTGGAGTCAATCCAGACCACCTGATATCCTTCCTAAGCATCCCGTATATAGCATGCCCTACAAGTGGTCATCCTGAGAAACCATCACCTCCGCAGGCACAAGGGAGGCAAAATATAATATCTTTCTGACACTTTGGGACAGCTCTAATCATCAGAAAGGTTTTCCTCAATCCAAGTCTAAATTCGTGTCTTTGCAGCATCTATCTGTTGCTTCCAATTCTTGCTTCTTGAGCCAAACAGAACAAATCTCATTCATCTTACAAGTGACAGCCCTTCAGATGCTTTGACAGCTATCACTTCCACCCCTCCCAGCCTTCTCTTCTCCAGACTAAACATCTCTAGTTCCTTCAGCTGATTGCATGCATATGGCATGATCTTGAAGCCCTTTGCCATTTTTTTCATTGTCAATCCTAAAATGTGGCACTCAGAACTGAACGTAATCCTACAGTTATTATCTGAACAGGACAGAGTAAAGTGAGACTGTCACCTCCCTAGTACTGGATACTGTGCTTCTTAATGCAGCCTAACATCTCATTGACTTTTTAGCTGCAATATCACATTCTTGATTCAGTGGGCTTGCATTCCACTAAAACCTTCAGATCTTTTCCAAATGAATAGCCGTCTAGCCATATTTCCCTCATTAATGTTTCTAAACTTTATTTTTTTCCTTTCTTGATGTCTCTTACATTTATTGGTTTTATCTTTAATAGTAGTATTATAGTTTCTTACAGTTATTTTTCCTCTTAATTTTACTTAATAACATATTGGTATCTCTTAATATTTGTTGCACCCAGTGCAATCTATTTGCTATTTGCTTAGCACATTGCATTTTCCCGCTTCCATGCCTTTGCCCATGTTGCCTTTGATCCTGTTGGCTGGAGTATATGCTTGATATACAATGCTGCCAGTTGAAGTCTTTTTAAAACTTAATATAATAATATAGTTGTAGGAGAAATAACAATAATTATAATAATAACCTTAAAGTCAGCAAGTATTGATTAATATTTACTGTGTGCAGACTTCTGTGATAAGTGCTGGAAGAAGATTAAACGTTTTGATTAGTTGACAACTCTTCCTGGAACTTATACTATGGGATCTCTGACACATAACTGTAAATAGCTATAAATAATTGTAATTTAAATTACATATAACTGCATATGAAAAATATAAGAAAAATTCTTTTTGAGTTATGGGGGGAAGAGGTTATTACTAGTTTGGGAGTAAAAGGAATAAGGGAAGACCTCTGGAAAAACTGGCATTTGAGCTGGGATTTAAAGAATATGTAAGAATTCCACAGAAACAGGTGGGGAATACATTGCAGGCACAGGAAAGAAAGTATGGGGTGTGTATGGGAGAAGGAGTAGTCCAGTTTAGTCACAGCCTAGGGTCAAGAGAAGAGACTACCATAAAACAAGGTTGAAAAGATAATGTAGTACCAGACTGTGGAAGACTTTGAGGGAATTTGAAAGTTATTCAATAAAGTTTCTTTTTTAATCGAATGATATGACTGTATTTGATAGTGATATGAAAGATCACTCACCATAGAGAGAGTGGAGACAAGATGACCTCTTACAGTATTGCCCCAATAGAGACAGAAGGCTTTACAATAGGCCAGGTAGGTGAAAATGTGGGCAGTGCACTTAGAGGAGAAGGGACAGATGTGAGAGATATTACTGAGTTACCCTCAGTGGAATTTTGTAATGGAAAGGATATAAAGGGTGAAGATAAGGAAAGGGGCAGAGCATTAAGGTATAGTAGGAGTACTGGATTTATAGTCAGATTTTAGCCTCAGTTCCAAACCTGGCTTTCCTGTATGCTACTTGTGTCACTTCAGGGGAGTTACCTAATCTATCTGGACTTTTTTACGCCAGTCTAGCTTCATTGCCTTTTTTAACAGTTTCCCATATCAGGAATGCTGTAGATATAGTTGACCTAAAAGTGGCACAGCGTTTAACATCTCCCATAATACTCTTATGAAAAAAAATGAATATGAGTCTGGCAACAGTATAGTTATGTGGGTGTTGTATTAACTTAATGGCTGGACCCAAGAAGTGGTTTTTATAGCTTAGTGTCCACTTAGAAGGCAGTGTGATTTAGATAAAGGGATAGAGGTCTTGCTAAGCAGTGAAGATAGGGAGAATAACTAATATGTTGAATGACAGAATCAAGATAAAAAATTATTCAAACTGATTTGAATGTTGAACTGATTCTAATAAGGAAAAACATAATAGGAATAAATATAAAGCCTTACATGGATTCAAAAAGTCAACATTAGAAGTGCAAATCAGGAGTGTAACTAGGTAGCAATTTGTCTGATAGAGATGGAATGTGAGTGATCAGTGTACTGCAAGCTCAATGTAATTTAACAGTATGGTAATGGAAGGCAAAAGAAAAAAAAACACTGGAATCTTAGTTCTATTAAGGAAGATATGATGTCCAGGACTAAGAATGTGATAGTTCCACTGTCATCCGGCCAGTTTTGCCTCTCATATTTTTGGAAAGGCATCGATACACTGGAAAGTGTGTCCAGATGAGGATATTCAGGTTAGTGAAAAGCCTTATGTCCATGTCATATGAAAATCAATTTAAAGACACTTGCGGGGAAAAGGGGCAGAGCCAAAATGGCGGAAAGAAGTTAGGAAGTTGCCTGACCTCTCCCCAGTTTCCCTCAGAAATAACACTAAATCAAACCTCTAAAAGAATTCTGGAGCAACAGAATCCATAAAAAGACAGAGTTCAAGGAGAAAATACTGCAAGGAGGCAGAAAGAAAATTCCAGTATCAAGGTGCCACAGTTAGGATTACACAGGACTTAGCAGCTTCTACATAAAAGGATCAAAGGGCCTAGAATATGATGTCCTGGAAGGCATAGGAGCTTAGATTACAACCAGGAATCAATTATCCAGCAAAATTGAGCATAATCTTTCAGGGGAAAAGATGAACATTGAATGAAATAGGTACCTTTCAAAATTTTCTGATGAAAAGACCAGAGCTGAACAGAAAGTTAGATCTTCAAATACAAGACTCAAGAGAAGCATAAAAAGGTAAACAAGAAATTGAAAAAAAAAAACACAACGTTATTCAATGAGGTTTAGATCCCTACATGGGAAGATGATACTTGTAACTCTTAAGAACTGTCTTTATTCTGACATTTAGAAGGGGTATACATTAGACAGAGGGTGCAGGTATAAATTGATATTGATGTTATGATAAAAAAAATTAAGAGGTGAAAAAAGGATTGTCCTGGGAAGAGAGGAAAGGGGGAAGCAGAATGGGGTAAATTATATCACATAAAAAGGTATGAAAGACCTATTACATTAGAGCGAAAGAAGGGAGGAGCTGAGCATTGTTTCAACCTTACTCTCATTGGATTTGGATCAAAGAGGGAATAACATATGCATTCAGTTGGGTAATGAAATTTATCTTACCCTATAAGGAAGTAGGAGGGGAAGAGGAAGAGAAAAAGAGAGGAGCTGATAGAAGGGAGGGCAGATTGAGGGAGGTAGTGGTCAAAAGCACTGATGAGGAGGGACAGGGAAGGAAACGGAGAGAAAAGTTCAGGGGGAAAATAGAATGGAGGGAACTACACAGTAATCATAACTGTGAATGAGAAGAACTCTCCCATAAAACAGAAGCAGATAGTAGAGTGGATTAAAAACCAGAATCCTACAATATGTTGTTTACAAGAAATATGTTTGAAGGAGAGAGACATATACAGAGTAAAAATACAAGACTAGAGCAGAATATATTGTGCTTCAATTGAAGTAAAAAAAAAAGCAGGAGTAGCAATCCTGATCTCAGACAAAGCCAAAGCAAAAATAGTTCTAATTAAAAGAGACAAAGAAGGAAACTACATCTTGCTAAAAGGTACCATAGATAAAGTAATTTCAGTACTAAACATATCTGCACCAAGTGGTATGGCATCTAGATTTCTAGAGGAGAAGTTAAGCGAGCTACAGGAAGAAGTAGACAGCAAAACTATACTAGTTGGGGAGCTCAACCTCTTCTCAGAAATGAATAAATCTAAACATAAAATAAACAAGAAAAAAATTAAGGAGATGAATAGAATTTTAGAAAAGTTAGATGTGATATAACTCTTGAGAAAATTGAATGGGTATAGAAAGGAATATGCCTTTTTCTCAGTGGTATATGGCATCTACACAAAAATTGACCATGTATTGTGGCATAAAAACCTCATACTCAGGTGCAGAAAGAAATAGTAAATGCATCCTTTTCAGATCATGATGTAATAAAAATTACATGTAATAAAGGGCCATGGAAAGATAGATTAAAAATTAATTGGAAACTAAATAATCTAATCCTAAGGAATGAGTGGGTCAAACAACAAATCATAGAAACAATAAACAACTTCATTCAAGAGAATGACAGTAATGAGACCACATACCAAAATTTATGGGCAGCCAAAGCTGTACTTAGGGAAAATTTTATGTCTCTAAATGCTTACCTGAATAAAATAGAGAAAAAGCAGATCAATTAATTGGGCATGCAATTAAAGCTAAAAAAGAACAAATTCAAAATCCCCAATTAAACACCAAATTAGAAATTCTGAAACTCAAAGGAGAGATTAATAAAATTTAAAGTAAGAAAACTATTGAACTAATAAATAAAACTAAGAGCTGGTTTATGAAAAAAACAATAAAATCAATAAACATTTAGTTAATCTGATTTTAAAAAAAGAAAGAAGAAAACTAAATTACCAGTATCAAAAATGAAAAGGATGAATTCACCATCAATGAGGAGGAAATTAAAGCAATAATTAAGAGCTGTTTTGCCCAACTGTATGTCATAAATCTGACAACTTAAGTGAAATGGATGAATATTTACAAAAACATAAATTGCCCAGATTAACAGAAGAGGAAATAAAATACTTAAATAACCCCATTTTAGAAAAAGAAATCGAAAAAGCCATCAGTGAACTCCCTAAAAAAAAAATCTCCGGTGCCAGATGGATTTACAAGTGAATTCTACCAAACATTTAAAGAACAATTCCAATACTGTACAAACTATTTGGAAAAATAAAGGAAGAAAGAGTCCCACTAAATTCCTTTTATGACACAAATATGGTGCTGATATCTAAACCAGGAAGAGCCAAAACAGAGAAAGAAAATTATAGACTAATTTCTCTAATGAATATTGACGTAAAAAGTTTAAATAAAATATTAGCAGCAATTCATCATGAAGATAATACACTATGACCAGGTAGGATTCATATCAGGAATTCAGGCCTGGTTCAGTATTAGAAAAACTATTAGCATAATTGACCATATCAATAACAAAACCAACAGAAATCATATGGTTATCTCAGTAGATACAGAAAAAGCTTTTGACAAAATACAGTACCCATTCCTATTAAAAACACTAGAGAGCATAGGAATAAATGGAATTTTCCTTAAAATAAGTAGCATCTATCTAAAGCCATCAGCAAGCATTATGTGTAATGGGGATAAGCTAGAAGCCTTCCTAATAAGATCAGGGGTGAAACAAGGATGTCCATTGTTACCACTGTTATTCAATGTTGTACTAGAAATTTTCGCTTTAGCAATAAAAGAAAAAGAAATTGAAGGAATTAGAATAGGCAATGAGGAAACAAAACTATCACTCTTTGCGGGTGATATGATGGTAGACTTAGGGAATCCTAGATAATTCAACTAAAAAATTTCTTGAAATTATTAACAACTTAAAGTCACAGAATGTAAAATAAATCCACACAGATCATTAGCATTGCTATATATTACCAATAAAGTCCAGCAGCAAGAGATAGAGAAATTCCATTTAAAATAGTTGTAGACAATATAAAATATTTATATACTCTTATGTCCTCTTTGTATCAATTTTATTTATTTATTTACTTATTTATTTGCTTTTGTGTCCTCTTCTGTTACATATATACTTGCCAAGACAAACCCAGGAACTATATGAACACAATTACAAAACACTTTTCACACAAAGTCAGATCTAAACAATTAGGAAAATATCAATTGCTCATGGGCAGGCTGAGTTAATATAATAAAAATGACAATTCTGCCTAAATTCATTTACTTATTCAGTGCCTTACTAATCAAACTAGCAAAAAATTATTTTATAAAGCTAGAAAAATAATAAATTCATCTGGAAGAACAAAAGGTCAAAAATATCAAGGGAATAAATGAAAAAATAATGCAAAAGAAGGTGACCTAGTCACACCAGATCTCAAGCTTGTAAAGCAGCAATCATCAAAACTATTTGGTACTACTGGCTAAGAAGGAGAGTGGTAGATCAGTGGAATAGATTAGGTACATAAGACACAGTAGTCAATGACTATAGTAATCTACTGTTTGATAAACCCAAAGACTCCAGCTTCTGGGATAAGAACTCATTATTTGACAAAAACTGCTGGGAAAACTAGAAAACAGTATGGCAGAAACTAAGCATAGACCAAAATCTTGCACCATATACCAAGATAAAATCAAATAGGTCCATGGGTTTAGACATAAAAGGTGATACCATAAGCAAATTAGGAGAGAAAGGAACAGTTTACCTTTCAGATCTATGAAGAAGGGAGAATTTATGACCAGACTAGAGATAAAGAACATTATGAAATGCAAAATGCATGATTTTGATTACATTGAATAAAAAAGAGTTTGCACAAACAAAATGAATGCAACCAAGATTAGAAGGAAAGCAGAAAGATGGGAAACAATTTTTACAGCCAGTGTTTCTGATAAAGGCCTAATTTCTCAAATATATAGAGAACTGTGTCAAATTCTTAAGAATCCCAGTTGATAAGTGATCAAAGGATATGAATAGGCAGTTTTCAGAAGAAGAAATTGGATCTGTCTATAGTCATATAAAAATGCTCTGAATCACTATTAATTAGGGAAATGCAAATTAAAACAACTCTGAAATACCACCTCACACCTATCAGATTGGCTAATATGACACAAAAGGAAAATGACAAATGTTGGAGTAATGTGGGAGAAAATGGGGACACTAGTGCATTGTTGGTGGAGTTGTGAGCTGATCCAACCATTCTGGAGACCAATTTGGAACTATGCCCAAAAGGTAATCAAACTATGTATACCAATCCAGCAATACCATTACTACATTACTGTATTCCAAAGAGACCATAAAAAGGGAAACAAGACCCCCATATACAAAAAATATTTATAGCAGCTCTTTTTGTTGTGGCAAAGAATTAGAAATTGGGGGGATGCCCATCAGTTGGAGAATGCCTGAACAAGTTGTGGTATAGGAATATAATGGAATACTAGTTTACTGTAAGAAGTGATGAGCAGGTGGATTTCAGAAAAACCTAGAAAGACTTACATGAATTGATGCTGAGTGAAGTGAGCAGAACCAGGAGAACACTGTACACAGTAACAGTCAACTGTGATTGACTTAGCTTTTCTCAGTACTACAATTATCCAAGACAATTACAAAAGACTCATGGTGGAAAACGCTATGCACATCCAGAGAAAGAACTGTGGAGTCTAAATGCAGATTGAAGCATATTATTTTCAAATTTTCTTAGTGGCTTTTCCCTTTCATTCTGTTTCTTCTTTCACATCATGACTAAAGTGGAAATATATTTCCATGATTGCCCATGTATAACTTATATCAGATTGCTTGTCATCTTTGGGAGGCGGGAGGGAAGGGAGAGAGGGAGAAAAATTTGGAACCCAAATCTTATAAAAATGAATATTGAAAACTAGCTTTACATGTCATTGGAAAAAAAATAAAATACTATTTACCAAAAAAAAAAAAAGATATTTAGGGGGATATGGGTATGATGGCTGTTTGAAGGGCTGCCTTTGAGGAGGAATAGATTTGCTCTGCTTGGCTCCGCAGAGCAGTATTAGGAAATATGCAATGGAAGTTGAAGACAGGCAGCCTAAATCTGGCTTTGAATGTGTATACTTATTCTGTGCCTATGTTACCATAACAGGACCACAGTCCTCCATTACTACCAAGCACCCTGTTGAGTAGAGGTTTACATTAGCTCCAAAGCTCTTGCTTTAGATCCTCTCAGGAATAGAGTTTGGAAGCCTTCTTGTGCCACAACCATGTGGAAGTTGCATCTCCTCTGTCCTCTATTGCCAGTTACATTGCAGTCCTTCATTAATACTGATTTGAGTGCCCAAGAAGGAAATCTTGTATTTATTCTCCTTAGCTTTCCCAAATAATTTGAGAAAGGGGGCAATACTTCAGCACTCCATAACTGTTAAGCACATAGACACGAGGCCTTTCAGTGGCAAAACACCAGCCAAGAGAAGGACCTTAGATACCAAGCCCCTCTCTCAAGCCCAAGCACAAAGTATTACATAATTAGTCTTTGTTAATGAGGAAAGTCAAGTGAGCTTTGAGCTGCTGGTTACATCTTAATATCCTCAGTGATGAGCATCATGCCTTGTACTTGTTTGTAGAAATAAGTTAACGTAAGGGAGAACTTGTGAACGATGGAGTTTAGCCAGAGTTGGAGTGGACTGCCCTAGGAAATGAAGATGTCCTTTTCACTGAAGATTCAGGTGAAGGCCAAATGACCACAGATTGGCCTTTATTGTTATAGAGATTCTTGTTCAGGTACCAGTTGGGATGGATTCTGAGTTTCCTTGGAACTTCCAAGGTTCCCCAAATTTTCTCTTCCCGGTCTAAATCAAGGGTTCTGATCACAGAAGACAGGATAGATGTTTATGCTCCCAGCAAAAGGAATGAAGCTTTGTTTAGCATGTTATGGTTACTTAAAATACTTTCTATGCATCATTTCACTTGACTGTCACAAGAGCCCTGTGAAATATGTGTTTAAGTATTTTTTATCCACATTTTACAAAAGAAGAAACTTCAGCCAAAAAAAGCAAAGTGCCTTGTCTAAAGCTGCTTAGGTTTTCAGTCATAGTACTTGAGGAGGTGGGGTTTCAGCTGCTCCTGAGAAACAATGACATGCCCCAATGTTCTTAATACTGCATTTGACAGCTTCTCAAGACTAGCCTTTCCTGATCTCTAAAACTAACGGGATCCCTCCTCCCAGGAAATCTCCTAGCACTTCGTTCCAAGCTTCACTTGGCATTCTGGTTTTTTTTTTTTCCTTTGCCAGGGTTTACTTCAGTACCTCACTGTAGTTTAAAGGTAAATGATGCTTTCTCAAAGATCTCCTGGGGGAATGCAATCTAATGAAGTGCCTGCCAACTTTGAAGGGCTTCAGACCTCAGCCATTTATGACAGACTTTGTAGTTTGTACCTAACAAAATACAGTCGTTTTGACATATATTTGGAATTCCAGCTATTAAGCAGATTTAAAACAAGAAAGAAAAATATTCCTCAATTACATTTTTTACCTCTAGAATTGTTAAGTCCAGCCTTCACTAGTCTTTACACTGACTTTGAATGCCTAATAATAGTAAGTAAGCTTTAAATTACTTTTGTATTGGCTAAAGTCTAATTTGAGTCTCAATAGTATGGGACTGAAGTTTAAGAATGTTAAATCCTGAAAAGGCAAGGTTCATCAGGAGGGTGTTTTATTTCAAGTTAGAGGACCTAGGTTAGGGTCTCAGCTGTGCTGTTTATTCCCTGGGTAACCTTTAGCAAGTCAGTTAACTCCTCTAGGCCTCAGTTTACTCGTATATAAAATTCAGAGATTGGACTGGATGACGTCTTGTGGACCTTCCAACACCAAATCTGTAATTCTTTGAAATCATTTTGCATATATTTGGAACTTTTTTTTTCATTTTCTTACCATTCTCAGTTATCTCTTGATTTGGGGAAGAGTGCTTATAAGCATAAGACCTGGCTGAAGGGCTCAGTAGTTGTTAGAATAAGTTTGATGTGTGTCTTCTTAGCCAGTTATAACAAAGTCAAATTTAAGTTTAAGGGAAAATTTAATAAGGGTAACTGCCAATATAGAGCCCAAATCTAGGTCCTGGATCAATATAGTCCTCAAGGCAATTTACTATTGGATGTAAATCTTTGCTCTTTTATTTCAATCCAGAGTACCTGCACATGGAGAAGGATGTAGAAAGGTTGATGGGGGAGCTTCAAAGAAATTCAGGGTGACCAGTTTAAGATTTGAGTCTGTAAAGATTTGAAATGAGGATTTATTATGCTCAAATAAACTCTGAATAAATTGTGTAATTATATGATACTTAATCTTGCTCTCTGAAAAACTCAGATCACTTTTCTGAGGCCTCCTTAATCTGTTGAATATTTTTGAAAGAAGAAATATGTGGTGATTTTTGCCACATCAGATATGTGTCTTCCCTGTGATATTATCTTGTTTGCCCAATATGTATTGTATATGTCTGTAGTTATTTCCTGTTGTCTCCTTCATTAAAATGTGAATTCCTTTAGAGATGGGACAGTGTTTTTGCCTTTCTTTGTATCCTCAAGACTTAGTGCATAGTACCAGGTACATAGTAGCAATAGTCTTAATACGTACCTTTTCACTGACTGATTAACTGAAGGAAACTAGAGATTTTAAGAGATAAGGAATGTATTCTAGGCACAGGAGACACCCTGTGCAAAGGCATAGAGGTGGAAGATGGGGAATCATGTAAAAGGGACAGTGACAAGATTCATTTGGCTGGACTCGAGCTTGCATGAATGTGTGGCAGATTGGGGCTAGATTATGAAATATTTAATGCCCAATAGAGGAATTTACATTGGATCCTTCAAGTTATAAGGATGCCCTTGAGTTTATTGAGTAGGGGAGTGATGTGGACAGACCTTCCCTTTAGGTAAATCACTTTGATAGCTCTGTAGAGAGAGAGGATAGATTATAAAGGGGAGAGCTTTGCTTTTATGGTGGTTGGATTAAATGGTCTCTAACATCCCTCCTAGTCCTAATCTGTGATCCTAGGAGCATGTATGCTGATAACTTTCTAGGTAGAAGCCTGTTTTAAGACAAGAGTGCATGTGTGTGTGTTTGTGTGTGTGTGTATATAAATATGATTCAGCAGTAGAGAAGGGCATGCCCCCCTCTCACCATAATATCGTAAGTTGGAAAGCAAGGGCAAACCTGCAAGAGCTGGATAGGTGAGCTTGTTATATCCTTTAATATTTGAGGTAAAATAGCTGACGTAGGTCACCCATGGTAACCATATCCTAATGGTGGTACACGATTATAGGCACAGGCGGCTCCACCAGCCGGGGAGAAAGGGCTATAACAATTTGCCCTCCATATTTTCTGTTTCTGGCCTAGAATAAGAAGGATCCTTGCTGAGGAGAAGTTTGGAAGTCCAGCCTTTATTTTTCATTAAAACATACTAGTTCATTTGTTTCACTGAACAGAATAGCAAATTAATAAATATAGAGTATACGGGAGTAGGAGGGGGAATGACAGTAAAAAGAGTCTGACTTGAAGAGAACATTCATTCAAGTTGGACAGTAGTAAGCTAGTTAAATTGGAGGAATTTGAGTTCAGCTAAAGTATCAATAAAGCAGTTTGGCACTTCATTATATAATGTCTCATGTTTATCTTACAATTCCTTTGTATCTCAGAGCAGTTCTCAGACAGCTTTGCAGTGATGCAGTGCTTTACAAAATTAAGCAAGTTTGGCAAAATGCTTTAGATAAACTCAATCATTTTTTTAATCTGCTATTAATGATATTAAATAATACAAGGTGAATTTCTTTACTTATTTTAGCTTACTGATTGATTCTGACCATAACTACATTATAAATTATCCAGTAAGATGGATCTGATTACTATCAGTAATTGTTTTATAATTGCAAGTATTATTACATTGAACTCAATCAAGTGTTAACTACATATAAAATACATTAGATGTGATAACTGATCTTAAAAGGTTTTAATGTTTTCATGTATTTCTTAATTATCTAAGTCAGTAAAGGAGAACATGAGATTATTTCAGGTTATATTTAAGTATTTTAAAATTCACTATATTATTTTGTGATTTTGCTGGAGCGGCGAAACGAGCTATTTTTAGTATTGTGGTAATCTAAGACACTCTGCATCAGAGTAACCAGCAGTAAACCTAAATTTGTAATAGACATGATGTTTTGCCACATTCTTTTCTGATTTCGTACTAGGTTCATGGATGTTTGTTTCATTATTAGAGTCATAGTATTTAATTATTTTGCTTTCTTGTGTAGCTAGGTGGCACAGTGGATAGAATGCCAGACCTGGAGTCAGGAAGACCTGAGTTCAAATCCAGCCTCAGATACTTACTTAGCCATGTGACCCTTGGCAGGTCATTTAATCTGTTTGCCTCAGTTTCCTCATCTGTAAAATGAGCTGGAGAAGGAAATGGTAAACCATTCCAGTATCTTTGCCAGGAAAGCCCCAAATGGGGCCAAGAAGAGTTGGACATGACTGAAATGACTGAACAACAAAAAACTTTAACTTCAGGTTTTATCCAGTTATTTGTAATTAAGCAATAGGAGTGTGACTAGACACTATTTTACACCAGCCTTGCCGAGACAGACCTTTTGAATTAATTGTACTGTCACAAATTGTTGGGAGTATTCATTGATTGATTCTTGATCACTCACTGAATTGACTGTTACATTGTGTTCATTGAACATACAAAGCAAACCTTTATGACATTTTCTTTGCAAAATCCCTTGGTTTTAAACCCAGGGTTCTTCAGGATACTCCCTGTAAAATACCACTCCAGATGATCCAGGCCCACAACAAGTGACACATATACCGGTGCTTACCTTACTGATGAATGTCATTAAATGAGCTGATCTAACCTAAGATTGGAAGTTTGAAAGCTTCCAATGTGTGTTCTCTATTTCGTTCTGAACACTAGTTCCTCTGAGCCTATTGCAGCACAGGGCTGAGTACACTGAACTAGAAAACCAGTCAATCAGCAGGTATTTATAAATACCCATTATGTGCCAGGCACTGTGCAAGTTCAAGATTAATATTTAGAGTTTCTGCTCATGGCTAACCTACGCATCTGTGTGATCTGGCCATTTGTAACTAAAAGTGTTAGTACTGACAAATTTGTCACAAAATTGGGTTCAGCATTGTTTTTATAGAGTCCATGGATATTACTTTTAATCAACTTCTATAAAGTGTGTTGACAATAATTAGGCTCTATGTGTTGCAGTGTTTTATCTACCTTATCTACATTACCACTACCCCACCCCTTGCCAGGTCACATAATGTACCTTCAAGATCATCCAGCCCAGCCATTAACTTGTGAGAAAACTGAGGTTAAGAGAAGATGTGTCTTGCCCAAGGTCACAGCATTACTAAGTGGTAGGCCCAAGATTAAAACTGAAGTCTCTTGCTTTCCTCATCAGGTATTCTTTGTGTGACACCATTTTCTACTGATCTTTTGAAGAATCCTGTAGTTTATGCCCTCTGAGGACCCTGAAGATTGCTCTTAGAACAGTGTTTGACCACACATTCTGAATTGAGCACAGTCCGGCTCATTAATCAGTATTAGTGCCCGAGCTTTAAATGATGTGATTGATTCCTTTCCTGGGATTTTAGAATGCGATGATTGCCGGACTTCCAACCTTCTTCTCCATGTTCTAGGTTTGAGGTATCCATTGCCTTTAGTGTCAGTCACTGCTTATTGTTATTTTCTTTGCTAATTCAAAAGCCAAGGTATCCTTATCTGACGGCCTTCACAAATGTTAAAATGCCATTATTAAATATTTGTCTATCGAATTTCATTGTGGAATAGCTGTGCCTGGCTCTCATTTCTTTGAATCATCTCGGGTGCTAATGTAGCATTTTATAAATCTAGAAGAGATTAGAATTTAACACATGAATTTTTTGTGCATTTGAGAAAATAAATACTTTTTGAGAGGCACTTGGTACAATAGTGAGAAACTTCCCAAGAGTTATTGTTCTCTCTTCACCTAAGATTAATCAGAATCAATTCTTTTTTCTTTCAATTAAGGTGGATGTTGGAGTGGTTCATTTCACTCCACTAGTGCAACCACAGATAAATCAGCCATTTAAGCTTGTGGAAAAAGTTGTTCAGAGTACTTTTCAGTTCAGAAGGAAATACTGCCATCATGGGATTGGGTAAGAAATTTCTTCTTTGTACTTTTACAGCATAATAGCATAGGTAGTAGGCACAATAGAAACGAATTGTAATTGGTTCCTAACAGCAAAATGACTAAAGTCTAAGCCAGTGACGTATGTTCTGCGGTTTTATACAGTATGCTTGTTCTGGGACCTATGGCCAGCTCTCCTGACTTCTTATTCTAGTGCTTTTCTACATTACACTGCCTTCTTTAGGCCAAACTGAACATCTGTGGCCTGGTTTCCATCAATCAGTCATTCAGTTAATAAGCATTTATCAAGCACCTACTACATGCTAAGGGGGCCATCTCTAGTCATCCTGGTCTGTATCTTGTCACTGGACTTACATGGCTCTGGAGGAGAGAGAGAGGCTGATGACTTTGCACAGCCGCAAATCGTGGTGTCACCTTCCTGATGTCATCGGTCCTCTTTGAGAACAA
Source organism: Trichosurus vulpecula (assembly GCF_011100635.1). Taxonomy (NCBI): domain Eukaryota; kingdom Metazoa; phylum Chordata; class Mammalia; order Diprotodontia; family Phalangeridae; genus Trichosurus; species Trichosurus vulpecula. Next base: position 100,534,064 of record NC_050579.1, read on the forward strand.
AGGACAAACAACAACAGTAATAAAGAGTACTGCAACAAAGGAGGAAAACTATATGTCGAGGTTGGGAGAATTGAATTCCAAGCATCAATTTGAATTTTAAGTACCATTTATAGGTTATTTCAATTATCATGCTTATAACAGATGTGTCCAGAGTTCAAAGCCGCACAAAGGTTGTTGAGAATTCATGTATCAATCCTGAATAAGTAGCCCTTTTAAGGAGCTGAATCTTACTATCATTAAACTCTAGAAAATTTACTTGAGCTAGCCAGAGCCAAATTTTTAAAAATGCTGACACCTTTCTTAGGATATTAACACTTCCCATCTCTGGAACACTGACAAGAAGCTGGAAGTGAGGGGAAAAGGCCCCCGGATGATGTCACTGAATGAATGTACCCAGACAGGTTCACTTTCTTATTAAGAGCATCCTTCAGGCTCTCACTTATAGTCAGTTTCCCTTTTTTAGACACAAATCCAACAAGCTTGGTATGCTGGCTTCCCAGCTCACAATAAACTATAGAAGCTCCCAATGTCAAGAGAGAATCTGTGATAGCTAGACAAACTAATGGGAAGGAAGAAAACAGAAAACGTCAAAAAGGACAAATCTGGGATGATTAGATGAGTTCCTGAGGATGTTAAGAGCATGGAGACAGTATATAATGGCTGATGTCATCCATAAAAAGGCTATTATTACGTAATGAGCATATTCTGATTCACACCATATAGTTTCAGCAAGATTTCTCCAAAATATTAAAAAAAAATTAAATGGTACTTAATGAAGTACACTTGTATATGATGAAAACTCAGTTACTTGGACTGCTAGAATGATTTCTTCTCCAAATGTTTCACCTTCCAAGGTTTTCACCGTATTTTTAATCTCCTTCATGCCTTATAGAAATACCAAATCTAATACCTTTTAACTAATCCCTATTAGGAGTTAGGAGTACTAGATCATAGACTAGGGCTGGAAGGGACCTCAGGAGCCTTGCCCATCCCCCTCATTTTACAGATGAGGAAACTGAGTCTCTGGGAGGTCACACAAGTACTTGGAGTCAGAGTCAGGATGTGATCCCATGCCCTCTGACTCCACAGCTAGCACTTTCACTTTGTATATTTCTATGGGCCCTCAAAGCTAATAAGAATTTAATTAAAAAAACAAGTTACGAGCCACAAATCACTAGCACTACGTGTCATCAGGCTGATTAGTTATGAAGCTGTGACACTGCTGTAAAGTTTGTAGACTCAGATTTAGAGCTAGAAGGTTCATAGATCACATGACTCAGTATCTTCATTTTACAGATGAGGAAATTGAGGCTTGTTTGGGTGATTTTTTTAAGTAGTTTGCCCAAGGTTACACAGCTAATAAGTGTCGAGGGTAAGGTTTGAACCTTTTTCCTGACTCCCAAGTTCAACACTCTGTTCATTATATAGTATACTTTGTTTGGTTTTAGATAGCTACATACATTAGTTAAAATACTGGTCTTAAGGTCAGGAAGACCCGAATTCAAATCTGGCCTCAGATAGTCTCTAGCTGTGTGACCGTGGGCAAGTCACTTAATCCTGCTCGCTTCCATTTCCTCATCAGGAAGAGTTGGACATGACTAAAACGACTCAACAATAGCCCCTCCCTCTCCCAGGGTTGTTGTGAGGATGGAATGAGACGGTGTTTGTAAAGCACTTTGCAAAGCAATATATAAATGCTCATTGCTACTGTTACTGCCATCACCATCACCACCATTACTGCTGCACTACAGCTTCTCATTAGTAACTGAAGGGAAAGTGAGTAAACAAATACACCCGAATCCCAACATGTCTGTGTACTTTTACAGTGTTGTCCAAAGCCAGAAAGTTCTGAATCAGACTGGCCCTCCAACAGTCTATTGAGAAAGGATGTAAGCTTTCTGAGCTGCTCCTCTGTGCCTCATTATCACTCATGGGTCAGTTGCAGGTATTAGAAACAGGGAAGAGAAAAGCCCACTTGACTGAAGGCAGCTCCCTGTTGAGACAGCCATCATCGGATCGAGTACAATTCAGTCTTTCCTCAAGAAATGTTTTCTTTCGAGCCTTTTTGACAGGCTCCTTGGCATTTTGGGTTGGACTTTTATTCAAGAGAAAAATTTAAATTGATAATATCTCTATAATCTAAAGCAAAACAAAACGCCAACTGGTTAATAAAAAGGGCCTCAGCACATGTGGTTTAACGAAATCACTCATTGTATACTTTTATGTAACTCTGAAAGTATGTTTTACAGTACTTTCAACACTATCAAAAAAGACTAATCTAAAGGTTTATGACTGTTCCTCCATTAAACCCCAGTACCTTCTCATGAAATGGAGGCAGCCCTGAATGCTTGATGTTCTTGCTGAAAGAGCATATGTTCTGTCAGGTTCTATTGACTATCCTACCAAGTTGGAAAGTCAGTGAGCATAGGCTCTGTTGAAGCCTGGGCCTGCCTTGGAAAACCCTCCCACCTTAAATTTGTGGAAAGTCATCCACAGAAGGTTAGCTGCAGCAGTTGGTAGGGATTGTTTACCAGTGCATATGCAAGGGTTGCGATCTGCATTCAGAAAATTATCTACACTGATCAAGTGGAGGCTTTTGAACCATGTGATTATTATAAAGTCTTCACTAGATAATCTGATATGCCTGGTTTTCAAAACATTTTGAGGTATAAAAATATCCCTTTGAATGGAACAGACTATTTGATGTTCAAACCATTTCAGAGTGCCATAAATCGACAAGATCTATAGATCCAAGTGCCCACTTATATAATTATCAGCACAAACTCTGAAAGAATAGTTCAGTTTCATTTGCACAATAATAGAGCTAACACCACTGTCACTTTGTTCTGTAAAAATCACACTACTACCTTAACTACTTTACGTTGGTGAGTTAAAATCCTGCTGCTCTTCCCCCTGCAAACACCATGTCTCAGTTTGCTGGGGTCCCAGTGATGTTTCACTGCTGTTACTTCTGTTCTTTAGACTTGGATTCTTTCTGGCGTCCAGATTAACCTTCTATCAGGAGAAAAACAGGTCTTTTATTATCCCCTGAAAACAGCACATTCTTCCAGCCATTTTTAGGAGGTTTACTACATATATGCAGGATAGTTACAGTTGCACATCAGATTAATCCTACGTAGACAGCAAATGTGAAACTAAACCGGGTTAATTATTTTTCCTTTCCTGGAGTTCCTCTCCTTGATCTTTTCCAGCATCATGTGGTTCAGTTTTGTCTGGGCTGATTATTAGCTGATAGATTTGGTGAGAATGCATGTTTCAGCCCATCATAGAATCTATTTCCTCTAACCTATAGTTAGCATTCCATATTCTCTGTCCCTATGAGTATACAAATTCTCTTCCTTTGTTTCTGACCTCCCTAACTCTCTGATCATGGGCTTGGGAAAGTCTTGTCTTTGTCCTCTGACTGAGAAACACTTTCCCAAATTGAGGCAGGTAGATATTTATAACTTCGTCTAACTTCCAGCACAGACAAGAATGGACTAGTTAAGTAGATCAAAAAGGAACAGGAAAAGTTAACTCTAGTGTGATCACAATCTAGAGAAGGTGTTTGTGAGGTGCTGTGGCCCAAAATGTCATCATAGAAGGCCAACCTTCTAGTAATAAGTGTCTTCAAACTTAACTAGTAGGTTGGTTATTGGATGACAAATACTCAGTACTACCAGACCCATCCTCAGGATGGGTCATGCCAGGATGAGTCAATCAGAGCAAGACTCAAAAGGAAGGCCATATAGAATAAAGCAAGTAATTCCTCTGCATCACAATTAATTGGGGTAATATTTTTTCTAGAAAGGCTACTACATATAAATATATTGGTTAATAAGATTAGAATTGTCTGCAGTTGACAGTAAAAGATTTTAATGATAGTAACATTGCAGTCTAAAGGAAAAGAACGGTCTTTTACTACGTGCACCCAGATTCCTACTTTCTTCATAGTTCAGGGAAGCATGGGGGGCTATTGATTATTTAAGATCTTTAAATAAAACTTTTTTCCCCATTTCCTTTCATCAGAATCCTATTCCCACAAGCTGACCGCTCAAAAAGCACTGAAAAAATGTTAATGTTGGCTGATGTGGACCCTACTTTACGGCCAGCCCAGCTCTCCATCTTGCATTTCAAGAACCTCTGTGATGTCTACAGAAAAATGTGTGATGAAGATCCAAATCTTTTTGCCTACAATTTCAGGGATGAACTCAGGCAAAACAAAAGCAAAAAGCCTATAAAGGACACAGATATTGATAATGATTTAAATCGTATATAGCTGTCATTTGGATTCTAATGTGCATAATGTTTAAATTCATAATGTCAAATTTCAGATGTAGTTATTATTTTTTCCAGTTACTCTATTTGGGATAGAGATACTGCATTACATAGATTATCTAAAGACTTAATCATAGGAATAATATTTCAGTAAGAAGTGTTAATAAAAATACCAATACCCAGATGTGACTTATTTTTCTTTTACTGTACAGGTTGATAGAGAAAATAAATACAATCAAATAAGATTAAAGTACAAGTGTTCTTTTAATAGATATACTGCATAGATATTTTTATATATATATATATGTTTATTATAAACAGCCTCTCTTGTAACCTTACAAAAATGAAATTCTTGCACATTGTGCCCCTAAACCACATTTAAAAATAACTTTAAAGCATAATTAAGCAAAGATAAACAGCTGAAAGAAAATGCCCAGAAGATTAAAAAAGCTGACCTTTTAAAAAGCAATTAATCACAAATTTCCCACCTTTTTTCACATAACTTAAAATAATTAAAATGCAATTTTATTTTAAAGACACCAAATAATTTTGATACCTGCTCAAAAAAGAATATAAACTAAGTAATTTACAGATTCTGACCAGCTTAATCTACTTTTCTGATATACAATAAATTAAAATAACTTAAACCTTTACAACTATTCTTTTGTGGGAAAACATATAGTGCACAAAACCAAAGTTAGTAGTTTTTCGGCAATTTCCATTTTACCACTAGTTGAAAAGCAAAGTGAGCCACTTACACAGTATATGGATTAAAATTTAAGTTTTAGAGTCAGCGCTATGATTTTCCATGGCTCTCCGTCTCATAAAAGCACTCCTCATTAACAACAGATGTTAAACTCTGGACACTGAATTCTCTCTCTAGTAGGGAATTTAAATCAATGTTAGTATTTTCAGATTTACTGTCAAGAGACTGATGGCGTGCTTGTAGCGTTAATAAAGTCCCTCTATCCCTTTTGGTACTATTTGCTTTCCGTTTAATGGGGCAGAAATGTCCACGCACCAGTTTAGGATGCTCGGCATTGTTATGATTGTTTCCAACCTCTGTTCTGGGCTGTTGATCAGTTGTGCTGCCACCATCGGGGTCCTCAGAGATCTTCAGCCTTTGGAACTGAATTTCAATGTCTTTTGTAGGACTTCCCTTTTTTAGAGTCTGATGAAAATCATCATCTTCGTCACTCAGAATATCGGACTCTTTAATAAGACTGTCTGAAAAATCGGACGAACACGTCTGTGGGTACTTCTCAGGTGACGAATCCTTAGATTCCTGTCTACTTTCTGTAGTGTGACAACCACTGCTTTGCGTACTGCTACTCAGGCTACATTCATCAGAATCCAGTAAGTTTCCTTTTCCAGTCTCACTGGTCCACTCGTTGCTGGAAGAATTCTTTAGGACCCTTAAGGACCTTGATGAAGCTGCAATTAAAAAATACGTTTTGCCTTAAGATACAGGAGCATGATTTAAACTACTAAACAGCATTAGCAACTTAACATTTAATTCCATCTCAACTTGTAAGTTTTATGTGTTTTACCTTTCAATGACTTAGATAATTGTATCATATTAAATAACTATAGGTGCTTGTATAAAAGAGGTAAGCATAGTAACAAAAGGGACAATAATTATGTTTCTACTTCCTACTGAGATCGCAGGGAAAAGATGATGTAGTGTTTCCACAATGGCCAATTAACAAAGCTTAACCTCTCTTTTTTGTGAAGGAAAGAAATGTCAGAGGGATAAAAATTCCAAATTTGTCAACATGAAACCAAAATACCAGTTATTGATAAAATCTAGACCTGTTCCTTCCACTGCAAGGGCTTACCGCCTAATGCCAAGGCTACTCTGATTCAAAGAATAAGACTTGGGAAAATCACAAAATTATGTCATTTTTATTTGAATAGCTTTCCAGTCTTGGATATATCTCTAGCTAACCTGGTATGGTATATTTTTTTTCCTCTTAGGATTTCTACAGCTTGAGTAGATCAAGACTATTGCATTTACTCATTTATGTTCATTTTTGTTAGTTAAGGAGGAAAGAATTAGACCTGTACCAGAGTTTCACCATGAAATAATACCATTTTGATGGTTTTCCTAACACAATTTGCATTTCTCCCCATGGTACATTTGAAATGCTCTAAGTTTAGGATTTTGAGAGGGAGAGTGAGATCTTAGAGATTATCTAATTTAGTCTCTTCATTTCATTAATGAAGAATTCGAGACCACCGAGATAGCATAACCAGAATCAGACCCCAAGTTCTGTAACTCCTAATCTCATACATTTGTCACACCACCATGCTGTCTTTGTTCTCTTTTGGTCTTACCAATGCACAAAAATTATGTGTTACTCTTTTTCTTTTCTGTGAGAATTCAATATCATTGACTTTATCAGCTTGGATACACCTTCTACTGATGCAGATCACAGCCTGCCCCTCCATGTCTTAGTATTTAAAAGTCAGTCTAGAGCAATGTGTCAATGCCACAGGCCTGTAAACCCAGCTTCTGAGGCAGCTGAGGCTGACTGATGGGTCGGCTGAGTGGAGAGTTCTGAGCTGCACTGGGCTAGAGCCAATCAGGCACACACTTGGCACCAGTGTGGTGAGCCCCAAAGTTCCCCAAGGTTTGAAACACAGTAAGTCAAAACTGTGGAACTGATGAGTCGTGAGATTTAGGGAGAGAGGGACAGAAAGAGAGTTCATTCCTGCAGCCAACCTGGTGATGAACCTCTCTAAATTAGCTAGGTTAGTCTTTAGACTATCCCCAAACCCATAAATGATTTTTTCAAAGGCAGTAGGACCTCCCAAAGCCTATATTCCATTCAAATAGCCTTCAAAAATTTCCATTCTTGATAACACATTGTAATCTTTGTTTAATTCTTTCTCTACCAAAATGGCTTTGCACAAACAACTGCAATGCAGTTAAAATTAGAAGGAAAGGACTTAACTGGGAAAAAAAAATCTTTTCAGAAAGTTTCTGTGATACAGGTCTGATAGCCGTTACACACACACACACACACACACACACACACACATTCAAATACATAAAAAGAGCCATTTCGCAGGATGCAAATGGTCAAAGGATTAGATTAGGCATTCTCAAAGGAAGAAATCCAAGTGGATCAACAAACATTTTTTAAAAAGCTCCAAATCACTAATAACTACAGAAATTCAAATGATAACTCTTTCAGATTCCATCTCATACCTATCAGATCAGCAAAGATGATAAAAAGGGAAAATCACAGTTGTTGGAGGGGCTGCAGGCAAAGGGATACACTAACGCACACTACTGGTGGAAATGTGAAGTGGTCCAGCCATTCTGGAAAGCAATTTGGAACTTTGCTCAAAGAGTCACTAAACTGAGCGTAGTTGATAAAATGATATCACTTGGAAGCCTGTACTCCAAAGGACCCATTCATACAAAACAGATGTAGCAGATATTTTTATAATCGCAAAGAACTGAAAGCTAAGAGGGTTACAGTCAACTGGGAAATGGCTAAACAAACATCTGAATGCAACAGTATATTACTGCATCATAAAAAGTTACAGAAGTATGATATCACAGAAACCTGGAAAGATCTGGATGAACTGATGCAGAATGATACTGACAAGATCTGATACAGTGATGACAACATTTTAAAGAAAAATATCTTAGACTTAAGAACTCTGAGTGATGCAATGACAAACAATGATTACAGAGGATCAATGACAGCCACCTTCTAACAGGGAGCCAATGGACTCGAAGCAGAGCAAAATATACGTTTTCAGACATGGCCAATGTGGGAATTTGTTTTGCCTGCCTATTTGTTACAAGGGTCCCTCTCACCTCATTTGTGGAATACCAACTGGGTTGTTTGGAGGAAAGGGGAAAGAAAAGAAAAAAATTTTTTTTAATTTAAAAAAAAAGGGTAATTGAAGCATTTTTTTAAAATGCAAAGAAGAGAAAAAAAGTCCTAACTGGACAACTTTGTAAGTTACATGCTAAATTTATTACATGTTTAAAAGGAAAAGCTTCAAGTATAAATTTTTTTCTATTCTACTTTCTGTTTACAAATGTTTCTATTTTATGTTTAATAGGTTTGGAATTTTTAAAAAAGTTTTAATATTATTTGTTTTCTGATGTTTCTGGGTCTTCCTTAGGGGCTAGGCAGCCACAATTGGAGATATATTACCTTTAAAGTCTCCTTTGCTAGATTATCATCCATATCATTCTCCCAACTAAGACTATTCTAAGGCTACAGCAAAGCTCCTCTTCTCTTCTTTGTCTACACACTCAGTGATATCACTTCTGCTCATGTGGGTTTAATTAGCATCTTTACATAGATGACTTCCAGAACTATGCGTCCACCCCAAGTATCTCTCCTGAGCTCCAGTCTCAGATCACCAACTGCTTTTTGGGCATTTTGAACTGAATATCCCAAACATCTCAAACTCAACATGCCAAAACAGAATTCATTATATTTACTCCAAAACTTAACTTCTCTTTCAAACTTTGCTTTGGTCACCCAATTTTATAACCTCAAAGTCATTTATCCTTAACTCCTGATTCTTCCTCACTCGACATCTAATCAGTCACAATTTCTTGTCAATTCTGCCTCCCCCATACCCAATAGATATTCCATACTCCCCACTGATAAAGCCACCACTTACTTTGTCAATCACCTCTGGCCCACTGAATTGCATTATACTACTAATTGGTCTTACCTCAAGTCTCTTTCCCTTGACAGACCATACAGCTACCAAGTGATAGTACTAAAGTGTAGAACTGACCATGTCTCTCCTACTCAATAAACACTAATAGTTCTCTATTTTAGAATTAAATACAAACTCCTGTATTTGGCATTTAAAGCACTTCTTCATAATTTGTAATCAACCTATCTTTCTAGCTCTACCATAAGTTACTTCCTTTCACTCATTACTCTCTGATCCAGTCAAACTGACTTTGCTAGTCTTCCCACACACTATTCCATCTCCTACATCCTTTTGCACAAGCTATTCCCCTCTAAAGGACACTCTTTTCCTCACTTTTCACTTCTTAGAATCCTTCATTTCCTTCATTGCTCAGCTCAAACTCCATCTCCTTTTATGATCCTAGAAGCAGCAGGAGGGAATGGAATATGCACTGGTTCCAGAGTCAGTGAACCTGAGGTCCAGTCTCACTTCTGGAACTTACCATCTGTGAGATAAGTCTTTTAACCTCCAGGGGCCAGAGTCTCCTTGTAAAATGAGTTATAATGCTATGATTTCCTCTGACTGCCGCAGCTTCCCTTAAAATATTCTCTCTCTCTCTCTCTCTCTCTCTCTCTCTCTCTCTCTCTCTGTCTTACACACACACACACACACACACACACACATTTTCTTCTATAGAATGTAAACTCCTTGAAGGCAGAGATGGTTCATTTGTCTTTTTTGTATTCCTTATCTGCCACAGTACCTGGCACATAGTAGGTGATTAATAAATGCCTGCTGATTGGTCACTGTAAGTAATCATCACTGCCCTTTGAAGTTCTAATTAGTGAGAGAAGTGCAAGAGTTAAAAACTGCAATTTGCCAAGGATAAAATGAGGTTCACTGTTTATAGGAGCAAGAAACATGGAAGATTTTCCCTTCCTCAACTTGTTATAAAGTAAAGGGATCTATAATAAGTAAATATGATAAAGATTAAATGAGCTAAGATTAAATGAAATTAAATGAAATAAGACACACTGACAGGTACATATTGAGGTTAAGAAAGTACAGTAAAATGAAAGCTAAGAGAAGTGAGTTCACTAAAATTTTGGCAGATGGTATTGACAGTTTAAGAATTTCTGCTGAGGAATGTGCCCAAACAGTGAGTCTAAAGTACAACCATCTTTGCTTCTGTCAATGTTGTGTTGTCTTCTTGAGAATGCTAATCTGCTGCTCTGCTAACTGATGGAAGGCTCGATGATACAGTACCTCTTTCTTGGATTTTCTCTCTCACAGATAATGCCTTCTTTTTAAGAAACAAACTAGATCACAAGTGTAGTTAACTTACCTATTAAAAAAATCAACAAAGAGCATGGCACCCTGTTCCTTTTAAAAGAAAAGGCACGGTGCAGGTTATGTCAGTTTACCTCACAGGCCTCTTCCATTGCCCCATAGGATATGTCTGTCTGGCTCTGAATACACAATTCTCTGTCAATTTTCAAAGCTGTTATGTAGCCTGAGTACAACAGTGGATGACATTCTTCAGAGAATCAAAACCTGGATTTCATTCCAGATGCACACATCTAGCACAATTCTTCCTTACCTAATTTGGCTGAAACAGGAACACGATTTTTGAGTGGTATCAGGCGATCTTTACTTGTCTTCTCCAGTGGCAATTCACTCTTTATGTGACGCCTGAAATTCTCCCTCAGGATGGAACGGATCACCTTCACAATGTTGGTTTTACTTTCACAGTCGCTGCAATGGGAGGAAATACCAAGAACATTCTGGGTGTTAAAGGCATTTACCTCTTTCCATCTAACCTCTTCCTTAGCTGTAACATCTGAACATGAACTTCATTAAGACTAAATTTTCAGCCTTCTCAATTTGGAGTTAAATTTAATGGAGTTAAATTTGTCCTTTAATTAGGTTGTCTTCACACACACACACACACACACACACACACACACACACACACACACACACACGTTGCTGTTCTTGGGAGCTACTGAAGGACTAAGTTCTTTGCAAGTTAACTTTCATGTAAACCACAATTATGGCAGTGGAAAATAAAAATCATTTTTCAAAATGAAATCACCCCATCTTATTTCCATTACTTTTAAGTTTATGAGCAGCAAAATGACCCCAACAGTACCTGCAACATAACTGAAAGATCGTTTCTGGCCGCCCTTCTATCTCTGACTTAGTGTGGATCAGCTCCCATATGGAATTGTTTTCTGTCCCTATAAAAAGAAGAAATAGGCAAAACTAAAACTAAAACACACTGAATCCACATAATCTCCAAGAACAAGTATCCCTGCTAGAAAGACTTGGGAGGAATATCAAGAGATGAGGTGATTTTTAGCCAAAATTTCTTGCCTTTGAATCCCATTACCTCCTCCTGAATTTCATTTAAACTGTACTCATAGCTGTAACAAGGACACCTTCAAAAACATCCTTAAGAAGCTTTAGGTATATTGTGTAGACACCCATTATCTCTTAATTCTTTTACCATTTGTCTTTACCTCTTTCTTTTTTCACTTCTTAACTCTAACTAGGCCCTTCAGCTCCCCACTCACTTTTCATTTCCTGGCCCATGTTTCTTCTTTTCTGCTAGCCTGGGTTCCTAGGCCAACTTGGCATTAGAAAATGATAACACTTCACAATATCCAAGAATCCAGATAAAAAGCAAGAGCCATGCACTGCAAACAGATAAAGTGGGTGTGAATATATGATGTGGGGGAAGAAGGGGTCAAGACTGACAAATCAAGGCCCAATCTTAACCATTTCCAAATAGTCTTCCCTATCCTACCCCCAGGCCAGCACCCTAAAGTATGTCCAGGATCTTGAAAGAAAAGAGACTAAGGAAAAGCCAGCCATGCTATGGGACTCAAATTCTCATTGTAAACCTTAGCCCATTGAAATTCCCCACCATCAGATTAGCCCCACCCCCCTCCTTCTATCCCCTAAACTATTATCCTCTACCTCTCCTCTTTCTCACAGTCACAATACAAGAAACAAGCTTTCTATAATCCTTGCCTCTACCCCCTCACTTCTCAACATTCTGTAATCTGGTTTCCGACATCATCGCTTAATTGAAATTGCCCTTTCCAAATTTACTAAGGATCTCTTAACTGCCAAATCTGATGGTCTTTTCTCAATCATCCTCCTTCTTAACCTCTGTAGTATCTGACACTATTGACCATTCTTTCCTCTTCAATGCAAATTAAAAGAATTCAGAGGTACTACCTCATACCTATTAGATTATCTAATGGGACAGAAGATGACAAATGTTGGAGGGGATGTGGGAAAAATGAGACATTAATGCATTGTTGGGGGAGTTGTGAACTGATTCAACTATTCTGTAGAGCAATTTGGAACTATGCCTAAAGGGCTATAAAAACCATGCATAACCTTTGACCTAGCAATACCACTACTAGGTCTGTATCCCAAAAGAGATTAAAAAAAAAGAAAAAGAAAAAGGACCTACATGTACAAAAATATTCGTAGCAGCTCTTTTCTTGGGGTAAAGAATTAGAAATTGAAGGCATGCCCATCAATTGGGGAATGGCTGAATAAGTTGTGGTATGTGATTATGATGGAATACTCTTGTACTATAAGAAATGATGAGCAAGATGCTCTCAGAAAAACCAGCCAAGACTTGCATGGGCTGATGCAAAGTGAAATGCACTGTGTACAAAGTAACAGCAATACTGTAGGATGATCAGCCGTGAATGACTTGGCTATTCTCAGCAATACGATGATCCAAGATGACTCTGAAGGACTTATGATGAAAAATGCTATCCATCCCCAGAGAAAGAGCTGATGGTGACTGAATGCAGACTGAAGAATACTTTTTTTAACTTTATTTTTCTTGAGTGTTTTTATCTGTTTTCTTTCACGACATGACTATTGTGGATAAAAAAATTTTTTTAAAACATACCAAAAATGAGGTTTTGATGTACATGACAGTTTGATGAGACCACACAAGAAAAAATCTCACGGAACTAGATCAGGTAACCAAAGTGGCAATGCAAAAGGATCTCTTCTACCCATCCCCCTGGCTAAGAAAATGTCAGCCACACACACAATACACAATCACTATGCTATCATGCTAAATTTATTTTTAGAATTATTCAGAATTCACAAGACTATACAAATATGAAAGAAATTTATACACTCAAATGTTTATGGTTTTTAAAAAATAAGTTTATAGCATTTATACTTCTGAAGTTACTAAAAGCTCAAACTGCACTAAGACTTTAGGGGCACATCGTATAAATTCTGGCTTTTAAAGCTCTTCACAGCTTGGCTCCAACCTATCTTTCCTGCCTCACTTTACAGTACTCCCCTTGAAACACTCTCTGGTCCTACAAAACTGGCCTTCTCCCTCTTCCTCACACACAGTAATACAATCCTCATGCCTGGAATGCACTCCCCTCCATCTCACAGCACATCTCATCTCCTTCAAAATGCAGTTCATCACTGCTTCCTTCATTGTTCTTTCCTGATGCCCCAGCTACTAGAGGTTTCTCTCCACCAAAGACCCTTTATGGACACATATGAATATATGGACACACACACATATATGCACATGCTATTTGGCTTGAGTAAATGTAACTTTTTTTGAGGGCAAAGACCTCTTGCTTCATTGTTGTCCCTGAATCCCCATATGCCTAATACAGTGCTTGAAACATGACAGTGCATAAAAATGCTTGTTGACTGAAAATAGTAACAGCTCTATGTAAGTATATTATTACCCCATTTTATAGATGAAGAAATACATTCGGAGAGGTCTAAGTAACTTGCCTGCAGTAATACAGGAAGTATTAGATCTGAGATTTAAATTGAGATCTTCTGGCACCAAATCCAGCACACTTTATACAAGGCTATAATCCATCATTGGGACATCAGCCCTTTAGAAAGGACTTGTAAACATTTTCCAGGCCAGGAGTTATTGGGGTTTGGGGGAATGTTGAGGGAATTGTGGAGAGAAAAATCAATCTAGCAAAACTGTTCTGATTTAAAGATCTCATTTTTAAAAATTGAGTTTAAAAATGGCTTAAATAAAAATAAATTTCTACACTGCATTTCAAGTTATGCAGCAGAGAATCAAAGGTTACCATAAAAAATAATTAGCTGTAGTAGCAAAAATGAGGAAAGTGAAAGATGCTTACAAAGTACAACCACCCTTTGACATCTGACTTTGCCAATATGAAAAAAAAAAACCATCACATTTACAACCGGCTCTGTGGTGGACGTTTTCCTGGCCTAGGAGTCAGAAAGCCTCATCTCAGCTCTACCATTTAGCTAGCTGGCTTTTCCTTTAGCCCTCTGGGCCACCACTTTATCTTCTGTGAAAAGATGGTTTAATTTAGCTGGCGTCTAAGGTCCTTTTGAGGTCAAAAATTCCTTTGTTCAGATAAGCTTTCTTTTCTTTTTCTTTTTCCTGTTACTGTATCATGTGAAGAATCTTTTTTTTTTTTACCTGCTGCGTTTCCCAGTCTGACTTGAAGAGCAGATAAGGGAATTAGCCACCGGAATTTGAATGGGTCCAAGTCACCATGAACATGTGAAGGCCGGGAACTGGAGGGCTACGAATGGAAAAACCATGAAGAGGAAATGAGCATTCCTGTCCAGGAAGAGCGGCCTATATTTCCTCTCTGCAGAGAACTTTGCCTTGGTTCTGTTCCATCCCACAACAAACGAGGATGGAGAGGACCAGAAGCACATGTCTATAAGCACATACGGAGTGCCTGCTCTGTACCCCTGCACCGTGCTAGGTGCTTTACAAATGTCTCATTTGATCCTCACAACAACTTTGGCAGGTAGGCACTGGTGTTACTCTCACTCTACCTGGAGGAAACAGGCAAATATATCAAGTAACTTGCTCAGGGTCACAAAGTCAGCAAGTGTCTGAGGCTAGATTCGAACCTGGGTATTCCCGACTCCAGACCCAGGATTCTACTCACTGAACCACCTCATTGCTGATATAATACTGATTAGGCTCTACTATGCTCAGGGTGATAAGAAATTAAAATACAAATAGAACATGGTTCCTACCCTAAGGGAGCTTCCAGCCTATATTAATAGACAGGACACACACACAAGTCTGGACTGAGCATGAGTTCATGTAGGAAAATAGCAAGAGATAAACCTAGAAAAGCAGATTGTAGTAAACTTTTGGAAGGCCTTGAATGCCATATTAAAGAGCTTAGACTTTACCCTATAAACCCTCCAGAATCATTTAAGGTTTTTGAAAAAGGAAAAGAAGACAAATGGCCAAAACTAATGCTTCCCTTAGTGGTTCAGTTTTCCACAAGTAAATAATTTATCTTTCATTTTCCTTTTAAAAGAAAAACATTAAACAGTTCTTCAACATCAAAACATTTAAACCTTGAGTAAAAGTAGAAGTTGGAAGGGCATTTTCTCTTTTATTTCCATTGTTTTCATTAAGATTCTAGATCTTTTATTTCTCCAAATGATTTTTTTTTGTATTTTGATTGTGGTAGCACCAAATCTATATCATTATTTTTACATCATTATCATATTGGTGTGGCTCAGTCATGAGCTCTGAATATCTCTCCATTTATTTAAGTCCTTGAATTTTTTAAAGAATGTTTTGGAATCGTGTGTGTGTGTGTGTGTGTGTGTGTGTGTGTGTGTGTGTGTGTGTAGATGAACATTCAATTGAATATATTTTGTTATATTAAGATAATCAAGTCAATATATAATATGTACTATATATAATGAATACATCATATGTTAATATATAGCATATATGACTACATATTATATATGTATATGTTTTCACTGTGCTTTGCTAAGTTGACTTCTTGATTTTTAAATGCATCTTGAAGTTATTTTGAGTGGAACTTCCTCTTCTATTATCTCCTGCTAGAATTTGTTAATTGCTATGTAGAAATGTTGATTTTTGTGCTAGGTAAAAGAGGTAAAGCAAAAAGCTATTTTTTAAGGAAAACTCTCTAATATCCTATATTTAAATAAAATATTAAATAAAACCTATGCTATATACTATACTATCACCTATAACTATCTCATTTGATTTTTACAACAATCTCTGGGAGATTGGTGCTATTATTATCCCCATTTTAAGATAAAGAAACTGAGGCAGACTGGTGAAATGACTTGGGCCAGAGTCACACAGCTAGCTGCTATACCCCTCTATGAAGGGTTTGACCTGATCCTCCAGTGAAAACTTCCTACCATTCCATTCTCTAGTCTTCCATCTACCCAAACCTTTAAATATCCTATATTTAAATAAAATATCCTATATTTAAATAAAATGGGAATTATGTGTAACATCCACATTTGTAACTGATTCATCTGAGATACCGACGACCTTTGCCAATAATTATTATTCATTGTCTACCTTCGTTCCTCCACTCCTCACCTCTCACTTAGTCTTCAGCCCTTTTGCAATCTGGCTCCATCTTCAGCACTCAACTGAAATTTCTCTCTCCAAAGTTACCAGCCATCTCTTAACAGCCAAATCTTATGGTTCTTTCTCAGTCCCCATCCTTCGCGACTTCTCTGCTGCATTTAACACCATTGTTCCTCTCTCTGCCCTTCCCTCTCCTCTTCAGCATCCTAGGTTTTCATCACACTGCTCTCTCTTTGTTCTCCTGCCTAGTGACTCTCCAGTCTCTTTTGCTGGCTCTTTGCAGACTCATCATCCATATTCTCCCTTATGACTAGAAGTATTTTCCAAAGCTCTGTCTTCAATCTTCTCTAATCTCTGTATACTTTTTCTTAGTGATCTAATCAACTCCCCCCTTTAAAAGAGTTTAACTATTATTTCTATGAAGATGATTCCAAGATCAATCTATCCAGCTCCAATCTCTCTCCTGAGTTTTAGTTTCACATTGCCAACTGCTTATTGGACACTTCAAACTGGATATCCTGGCTATATCTCAAACTCAACATGATCAAAATGAACTCATTATGTTCCCTGCCCCTACCCCCCAACTCCTCCCTCTTCCAAACGTCCCAATTTGGTCACAGGCACCATCATTTTTCTACTCTCATGGGTTCATAACTTCAGCATTACCCTCAATTCTTCACTCCACACATCTAATCATTTGCCAAATCTTGTTCCTACCTCCACAGCACCTCTGACATCTAATCTTCTATTCAAATAGAGACCACCTTAGTTCAGGCTTTCATCATCTCTCCTCTAGACCAATGCCTCCTAATTGGTCCCCCTACATCAAGTCTTTCTCTACTTGAGTCCATCTCCCACACAGCTACCAAAATTATTCTCTTTAAGCACAGATCTGACCATGCCATTCCCCTAATCAAGATACTCCAGGGCTTCCTGAAGCATCTTGGATAAAATACAAACTTTTAAAGTCCTTCACAACCTGGATCCAACAGATCTTTTTAGCCTCATGCATTATTCTTTTTCATACTCTATGCTCCACCCAAACTGCCCTCTCCTGCCTTTTTCACATATGGCACTCTATCTGCAATCTCCATGCTTTTGTACTAGCCATCTGCCATGCCTAAATGAACTCCTTTTTCACCTCCACCTCATAGAATCCCTCACTTTCTTCAAGCTCCAGCCCCACCTTCTAAGGAAATCTTTCCTAATCTCCGTAACCGCTCTTTAATCCACAACTAACTTGTATTTATTTTATTTATTCTGCATTTATTATTTGGTGTATATTTATATATGAACATGTTGTCCCCTCCAGGAGAATATAAGTTCTTTAAGAGTAAGGGCTGTTTAATTCTGTGTTTATATTACAAGCTCCCAAGTACACCTAGCAAATAAAAGACACTAATGCTTGTGTAACTGATTGTCTCAAATGTCAAAATGGGCAAAGTAGCCACCATTTCAAATGAGGATAATATTATTTGACCTGCTACGCTCTAATCATTATTAATATAAGAATTAAATTTAGAAGAGTTTACCATTAGAGGATAAACCATTTTTAGTTTTAAATAGTTTATAATAACAATATTTGTGCCTGCTTTTGCTACTTGTTATCTCACTACCCAGAACGAAAAATGGCATCATACTTTTTGTCAATGATGCTGTTACTTAGCAGCAGATATCAGGCCCTTCCTTGGCACTGTAGCAAACACTGAAAGCATAAAAGAAGTACACAGGAAGAGGAAGAAGCTTATTTATCTTTCTTTTAGCCTATTATAGTCTGGCATAAGTAGATACCACTCTTCCCTTCTGTGACCCTGTCAGAATTCAAGTAAGCCCCAGTCTGAAAAACAGTGAAAATACAGTTTCCAAAGTAATGTCAACAGGAAAATAGACCTGCCAAACGTATGAATTATCTCAGCTGACACTTCAGGTCTAAAAGCTAACTGGATGTTGGTTTGATTCAGGAGATTGGCCTGTAATTAATAAGGAAATAAGGAAAACATGGATTTCACAAATATGGTTAAAAGCATTAAAATATGGTTAACAAGCATTATACTTTATGTGAATAAATCCTGGTTTTGTTGTGATGGAGGCATATTCCACCTTGGTGGGTATCAGTCCGGGGTGTGTGGTGTGTGTGTGTGTGTGTGTGTGTGTGTGTGTGTGTGTGTGTGTGTGTATGCATACACATTCACACAGTTGAACCACTGTTTCAAATGAAGCCCTTGGTATTTCTAATTTTTTCTATATATTTTCCATATGTATGGTAGATGGAGGGAGTACTTAAGACTATTGAAGTCATAGACTGAATCTCCCAACAACCCTATGAGCAAGTAAAACAGTAGCTATTATACTTAGCTAGTGTATAAGAGAATCAGAACTTAAACTTGGCTTTTCTAACTCTCAGTCCAGTGCTCTCAAACTACGCACTTACTCTCCTCCTGTTTAGTTATAGTGTCTCTGGATAACTTTTGTGCTCTGTTTAGAATTGTACGTTGCTACT
This sequence comes from Trichosurus vulpecula, assembly GCF_011100635.1. Classification (NCBI taxonomy): domain Eukaryota; kingdom Metazoa; phylum Chordata; class Mammalia; order Diprotodontia; family Phalangeridae; genus Trichosurus; species Trichosurus vulpecula. The sequence goes on from NC_050579.1 coordinate 100,552,924, forward strand.
ATATGTTAACATATGTCCTATAGTCTATTAAATGCACAGTGCCTGGCACATAAGTACTTAATAAATGCTGGTCGACTGCCTGATTCATCACATGGCTCATATACTATATTTTCTAAAGCCCTGAAACCCCTAGTGGCCAGTTGGGTACAGGCAATAGGAATTTTCTGATGGAAAAAAAAATCATATTCTCAGTAACTCTAACTTTGTGGTTATAATCAGACAACACATTGAAGCAAAAGAGAGCTGCCCACATTTCGTTTCCTGCTGGGGTTTGCTTGTCGGTTACACACAAGCACCAATCTTTTTTTTTCTTTTTTTAATGTCATGATTGGAAGAGCCCCTGCCTAGCAACTATAGTTGTTCTTTCTCTCTGCCTTTTCCCACCGTTACACTGCATTTATTCTCCTCATTGTTATTTCTGATACTAGGAATGACCTAAAGTACAAGGTCCCTGCCAGTGAGATAACAATTGCCCCACAGGTCCTTCTCCACAGCTGCTAAAAGGGACATGTTTTACCTGTGGGGCAGGCTCCAAGACTTCTCCAGCCTCATGCGTATCATTTGCTTTCCTATGTCAAGAATAAGTAAAACTAGCTAATGCATGTTTTTAACTTTAACACAAGAATGAAGGTCAGGTACATGGAAAAGGGTAATTTTAATGATTATTATTTCTAGTCTTACCAATTTCTTCTTCAGTTTGCAATTTTCTTTATAAACCAGTATGACAGCTCTCTTAAAAACTTTAAAAAAAAAAGGAAAAGAAAAAGAAAAGGAATTAACCAAAATGGAACAAAGCCCTTCAAAATAAATGTTATTTTATAAGACATCAAACTATGCCAGGATATGAAGCAAAAGATAGTGCTTCCTTCTGTTCATATTTGAATTATGCAGAAGAACCTGCTTATTTAAAAGCTATTCTCTCAAATGGAACATGGCATTTACTTTGGGGAAGGGGGAGAGGAGGAGACAAGCACTCAGTGTTCACTGCAGTAACTAAACACTATCTACACTTGCTTTCTTGTCCTTGGGAGAACTTTGCTAAGACTAAAATGGCAGGCTAATAAGAGAGCAGGCTTCTAAACAGCTTCAGGAGATCTGTTCTTATCACTTTTAGTGAGGACTACCAAACTGAAAGCTTGGGGTGAAAGGGGTAGGGAGGGAAAAATGAGGACAAGATAATAAGTATGTAGATAAGACTCTGACACATTCTTTAAAACAGCAGGGACCAGCATTATGTCACTTACTAACTCAAACCACGACAAGGAGCTCTATGCTAACTCCCACATCAAAATCAGGTGGTTGGCCAATCTAGTAGTTTGCTAGAGGTGGACTCTCCGTTCACTGTCAGCGCTTTCTGCTCCACAGTCTGAGTCTTTAATTAAATACTAACCAAATACTGTAAGCTCAAGATCCTTCCTTGCTTTTCCTAGAGACAGAAAGGGATTCAACCAGGAAACTGTAGAGTGGAGCAGGAGCTCTCCCATGGAAAGCTCTGTAACCTGTATTGTCATAAAAAAAAGAACATACACGATTACCACTCAGCTTCATTCCATTTTCCTTTGCATGAGCGACTGCACTTACATGCACACCATCATGCCCTCTGTCATAATTTAAGACTTAAGATTGGTGCCATGAATATGAAGGTGTTTTAGAAAATATATGGTAGTGACAGAAGACAGAGACCAGGCCTGGGATTTCATTGCTACAGGGAATTCCCAGATGAGGAGACTCCCTCTACCAATGCAGGTCAACACCTCCTCTGCCACATAAAGTATCAGAGAATATTGAGCTGATATGGGACATAATCTATGAAAGTATTTCCTTTTATTATGCTATATTATAAAGTTTATAATCTATAAACCCAGGAGATGAGTCTTATGATGCACGTATATCATCATTAATAAGACTGCAGTGTCCATGCTGACCCTTTAATGCATGGTCCAGGATCAAGTGCATTTATCTTCCCTAATTCATAAACCTCTGCAGGCCTATAAACAAAAATTATGAGGCCAGGAATGGACAGAATTAGGACATTAGTGTTTTTAAAACTCCTGCTGGCTTCCAAATAGTCTCTTTCTCCTTAGGCCATTTTGTTCCCTGTCAGAAGGTTAAAAGCAGGGTTACATAAAAAGAGCTATGTACCAACCAGAAAAGAGCACAGAAATGACATCCAGAATCTCAGAACTGGAAGGAACCCAAGAAGTCATCTAGTCCAACTTCCTGCCCAGTGCATCAATTCCTCCAGGGAGGAGAGTTCACTACCTACCTTAGCAGACTCTTTCATTCCTATTCCTACTCTCATTGCTAGACTATTTGTTTTTCCTTACCTCAAGCTAAAATCCACTTAAACTTCCAGCCTTTGCACCCACTTCTCTCTCTCTCCCCCTCTCTCCTTCACTTTTAGAATGGGTAGGCACCATTTCAAAACTTAAATTAAGGGATCACTGTCTTCATTAGTTATACTAACCTTAAAAAATAAGCAGGTACCCCTAACCAATTGCCCTGCTTAAAAAATTAAGCCAATTAGATGGACGTCAAGGAAACATTAAATGATAAGCTGGTAAAAAGTTATGTTTCTTTACAATCACCCCCTCACATTCCCTCTGTAAACTTGCCCTAATCTTTCCATTCTTCCTCCCAGACCGCTCTACTCAAACTGCACCTTTCGTGCTTTCCCATAGCTTAGAATGGCCTCCCTTCTTTGTTCTCTAATTCTAAGCCATCGTAAGCCCTAGCCCCCGATTCCATGAAGCTTTGTCCAATTGCTCTAGCAGTCCACACTGATCCCTCTGTACTCTGAATTCTGGTAGCAATGGGCCCATCGCTCATTGTGTATTTTTCTATTATTATCTTGGAATGTTACTTGTTTTCCTATTAGGATATATCTTAGCTCCCAAATTATGTGGTAAAGTCACTGTGGCAAAGGACTGTCTATTCTACTTCTTTGTATCTCCCACAGAACCTTGCACGCAGAACAAACTCACTGAGTGTTTTTATCTGACTGTTAAACAATACGATATTTAGTCACATCACCCCTTGCTCAAAAATCTTCAGTGGCTCCCTGTTGACTCTCAAATCCCTTTCCCTAGAATTCAAGGCCCTCTATAATCTTGAATTATTCTGTCTTTTTTGGCTTCATCTCATACTATTCCTACCCCATTTTCTGTGCTCAAACTGAACTTTGTTGTTGCTGTTTGGTCATTTTTGATCATGTCCAACTCTTCGTGACCCCATTTGAGATTTTCTTGGCAGATACTGAAGTGGTTTGCCATTTCCTGCTCCAGCTCATTTTTCAGATGAGGAAACTAAGGCAAACAAGGTTAAATGACTTGCCCAGAATCACACAGCTAGTAAGAATTTGAGGCCATATTTGAACTCAGGATGATGAGTCTTTCTGACTCCAGACCCAGCGCTCTATCCACTGTGCCACCTCGCTGCCGCCAAGCTGAACTACTTGTCTCCTAAATTTGCCCCATCCACTCACATGCCTAAAGCTTTGTTTACACTCTCGCTTATACCTTACTTATCTTTTGTCTGTTGAGCTCCTCCCTATCTTTTAAAGTCTAACTCAAATATTAAATCCATCCTTGAAACCTTCCTAGATTCCCCCAGTCCATAATCAACTATTCCTATTGTATATCACCATAGTACTTAAATGTGCACCTCTTTAATGTAATTTAATTTTTATTACGGCATTTCTGTATGTCATGAGAGGTAGTGCAAAAGATAGAAAACTGGCCTGAACAACAGAAAGACATGTCTTCATCCCACCTCTGATATCTATGGACTGTGTGACCCTAGGAAAGCAAGTTCATTTCTCAGTTCTAGGACTAACAATTGTAGAGAAGATGCTGCCCCACCTGGATCCAGAGAGTTTTCTCTTTGGGAAATCCCCATATCACTAACATCGTAATTCCAAGCCCTTTTGCTCTATGTGTTCTATCCCCCTACTGAATTTAGTCTAAGAACCATGAAGGTGGGTAACTAAGTGTTGTATCACAGTACTCTGCCCCGGCAGAAACCTAATAAATGTCCACTAAACTGAATATTTAGTAAGAACCTGCTAAATTACATTCAGGCTTAAATTACATTGTTTCTCATATGCATTTAATGATATGCAAAGATAAACAATAAGGCAACATAACTGAAATAAAATTTTAAACTTTGGATATGCAGAGTCTAAAATGTATTTGAAAAAAAAGCTTCATTGTTTTCCTCTTATATAAGCTAGTAACAGACTATTACAATTGCAATCTAACCTGTTATGAGAGGTCAATTATAAATCAATTTACTAAGACTTCCTTTAATTCAGACTGAGATGAGATGACCTGTCAGGCCCCTGCTGACCCAAGAAGCCAACTACTCTCGACTGCACCTCATGCATAAATAAAATACATAAGAGAACCCCAAAGCCTTACCTCCTTCTCTGTCCCACTCTGCTCTGCTACGAGCTGGTCAAACACAGTGCCATAATCTTCATATATTTTCTGCATTTCATTGATATGACTTGCTACCTTTTCCATTGCCTTCAGTGCTTCTGCAATATTAAAAACAAATGTCATTTATCTTTTGTATATCACTAATGAATTACCTTATTGTATGTGTGTTTTTAAAGCCATCCATAGTCATAATATGAAGGCTCTAAAAGTAGCCAGGAAAAAAGTCTAATGACAGTCTAAACACAGCAGCATTACTCAGTCTTACCTCTTGCTAGGGCTCTGCAGTTTCTCAAATCACATGTTTTCATCTTAAGCAACTATATGCCAAGATACTTCCAACTCTAGGGATCAGCCATTACATTTGTGATCCATAGTGACAAAGCTTTAAAGAGTACTATTCAGGAAAATGGGGGAATTGGATTGTTTTATTATGCACACCTTTGGGGAGGGGAGAGGGAGAGAAAACTAATTGAAAAATAAAATAAAATTGAAAAATAAAAACTACTTTAATCATAAAGGTAAATTTCTGCCTAAACATTTGCTAATTTCAGTATATATAAATAAGTAGTATGGATTAGTGGAAAGGGCAATGAACTAGGAATCAGCAACTCCAAGCTCTAGTCCTTCCCCTGCCACTAAATTGCTCGGTGACCCTTGGCAATGGATTTCAACTTCCTCATACATAAAATGAAAGACTCAGTGAATAATAAGTATTTATATGGCACTTTAAGGTTTATATATCCAGAGGATGCTACACTTCCCACCTTCCCATCAGTGTCCTAAAAGGCATTTTCAAACAGCTGGCAGAAGTGCATTCTGGGCAAAAGGAGAACTTAAGGACAAGGGAAGAAGACTACAAATGGAGTAAAGGACTTCCAGAAACCAGAGTATATGACTCACTTTTTGCCATCCATGCTCTCTAAAATTGAGCCCACTCTCTCCTGCAGTGTGTATGTGTTACATAGACCTTTGGGGCTATGTCTTGTATAAGTATTCTTAATTGTACTATCTTAACAAATGTGCCTTTCTAAAAGCCAGCTGACTGGCAAAATGATTCTCATCTGATAATCTTGTAGAGACATGCACAAGTGAGGGATGAAGTTGACCTTTAAACAATCATCCCTGACCCTTCAGGATTACCTCTAGACCTCTGAGGAGAAGACACAGCCAAACTCTGGGGACCTGACTCATCAGTGGGCATGGAAGTTGGGATAAATGAGCATACACAGTTTACCTGGGCTACATTACTAGGAGGCACTCTGGGGACTGATGGGAAAATAGTAACACAAAAAAGGTATAAAGACTTCCCTAAAGTCACAAAGCAAGTAAGATAGTAGGTACAACTTCAAAGTCAGTGTTCTTCATATGAAGTAGCCCTATTTAATTTATTTAGTTTCTTACAATTGTGATAGATATTTCGTAGACATTGTGACTAGCACTGGAATATGTCCTTTCATCTCGGAATTAGCTTTGATGATTTAAAAAAAGGGTGTAATTTCAAAGGAAACCTGGATCGATATATTTCTCTCCAAAAGGTAGCCATGGTTTTTGCTGCTCTGAACACTAAATCATGAATGACTTTTAAAAGAGATGAATTCAGTCATTTTAAAAAAATCTTGCCCCATTACTCCTGAAAGATAATTCTTAATAATAAATTGTTTCTTCACTCATTTTCTTTATCTCCCCTAGCTGAAAGTATGGGTGGTGAAGAGCAGGCTAGATATCTCTTCAACTTGTCAACAGAGCACTCTCCTTTATATCAAAGGGAACTGCTTACATATTCTTTGCAATCAATGGCATATATTTATAAGCTCTAGATCTCTGACGTTATACAAAGTGATAAAAACCAGGAAGAGCATGCAAAAAGCATAAGCATTTGGTCCTTGCAAAATGTTTGTTTTAAACTGAGTTTTGCCAGTAGACCTCCACAAGATGGAGCCTCCCCCAGCATTTTGGATCAGCTGAGTGTGGATACAATACAGACAGGAAATCTCATCCATTCAGTAGGCTGCATATGCTTCTATCATCACAGGTTCAAAAAATTATTTCTAGAATGTTACCAACATTTCTAAAATTGTAACAGTACTTAAAACTAAACAGATTCACAAATAATTTTGGTGGGGAGGGAGAATACAGGCACAAGGAAGAGGTAAGAGAAAAGTCATACAGTTACATGTATTCTTTTCCTTTTCTAAAAGTATATTAATATGAGAAAGTGGTCCCATACCTGTCAGGTGATAGTGTTCCTCACTCTCATTGTCTGTCAAGGACACCAGCTCTTTGAGCAACAGAGGGTACTTCAGAACTCTCTGAACAGGCTTGATGAGATATGACTCCAATGTGGAGGCATGCTGCTTCGTAGGGTTCCGGGCATCCAAGAATGCCTTAAATGCTTTATCTGTTTTAGCTGTAAGTCATGAGACAAGAGAAGAGGCTCTTGTTTGCAGCTGCAACTCCAAGTCACCTTATCAAACAAGGATAACTCTTTATATCTATGCTTTTATCATATTGTGTATCCATGCCATATCTCACCCAATTAGACTGCAAGCAACTTGAGGGCAGGGATGTTGCCATGTTCACAATAATAAATGTTTCCTGAACTAAACTGATGGAAGAATTTAAGTAGTAGCCTTCCGATTCTAGTACTTACTGCTTATTTTTAATGTTTGGTATACTTTTGTGTTTTCAAATTCAGTAACTAGATATTTTATTTATTCTAATATGTCCTCCGGTGAAAAGAATCATCAATGCATAAGTGTATCATAGCATCCAGACAGCAAAGTCTCAACATCTAAATTATTGCCAGAAAAGTTATCTTAACAGGGATGCCACAAATGTAAAAAGTAATGAGTGAAAACCAAATCCAGCTTCTTCAGATAGTTCAAGCATGGAAAATTTGCCATCTGGATTTTAAATAAATAAAAAGTAAGGGGAAGGTATTTTCATAGAGAAATTAATAAGTAAACTGAAAAAAATTACTAAGAAGCAAAAATTATTTCCTACACTAGTTTACTCCCAAGGAAGATTCAGGTGGGAAAACGAAGACCCACACATTCTTTTGTATTTTTCCTGTCCCTTGGTATAAATGACTACTTGAAAAGCACTCTCCCTATAAAATATTGAGCAAATGAAAATATATCTGACCTTTGAAAAGGAAAGTCTTCATGAGAACTGGCATAGAATGGGCTATGATGGATGTAAGTCTTTTCCAAACAGTTTTGACATAGAACTTTTCATTGTAATAAGCTGGTTCTGAGCCTTTTCACCTTTAAAGAATATTTCTGTAAATTCTGACTTTAAATTAATCATCCCCTATTCTGAACATTTGGGTGGGAATTTAGATTAAGATATGGTTTAGGCAATGGGAATATGAAGGAAAACCAATGTAAACATCACTGTAGAACAGAAGACATATTATTTTGTTATTAGCTGCTACCTGATAATAATAATCGTCCTTTGGGTATTAGCTAATTAGAGATTTTCTATTAAATATCACTTTCAAGACCAAAGCCACAGGCAAATCAAGTCAGTGTGCATTACTATGTGCCAGACACCGTGGGAATACAAGAGCTGGGAATACGAAAAGAAATGAAATGAAATGACATGACAGTCCTGGCCTACATGCAGCTTACATTCTAACTGAAGGAAGACTCCACATAAAAAGAAGCTGAAAAATCGGCAGCAGGGGCAGGGGTGGGTTAGTTAACAGAGCAAAAGATTAAGTCCACAGGCATATTACCTCCTTTCCTTACTATGTCAGCTTGCTAATTACAGACTTTCCATTTATCACATCAGTAAAAGAAATTAGTACATAGGAATATTGCCCAGAATTGCCACTTACCTCTCTCTAGAACTTTTTGTACTTTGATATGATTGGCACAGAATCCACTGTACAATTTAAAATGGTCTGCATAATAAAGGAAAGAACCTCCCAGGGAGAAGAGTAATTTCTGGAGGGAAGAAAAAAAGCAGAATATATTAGAGCATGTTTTTTCCCCCACAGTAAAATTAGGTTTAATTAGTATTAGTAGGATACAATCAAGCGTTTGCTCAGGATAGTCAGCCTAAAAGGATAGTTGCCATATTCAGAGAAGTAGCCTCAAGTGAGTATCGTGTGTGTCTGTGCGTGTGTGTGTGTGCACGTGTGTGCATGTGTGTGCGCGTGTGCACATGTGTGTGTGTGTGTGTGCGTGTGTGTGTCACGGATCATTTAGAGATTCCCATCTAGTCTGTGGAATAACTAAGCCCTCTTCTGTCCTTCCTTCCCAAGTCCTGATGCCCGTTTTTCAGACGGCTCAGCACTCACCAGCACCCCCAGTGGCAGAGCTACTTTTTAGCCATTCTAATGAAGATTTCAGTATAACTTCGGTCATAACTAAACAGAGGCTTTAATTATTCATGTCAATCCCCTTCTTCCGTGCTACAATAGTGACTTGGAGGCTTAGGATCTTGTGAGGCGGGTAATAGAGGTACTTTACAGATGAGGAAATGAAGGCCCAGAGATCCCAAAGTTACGTGCCCAGGGTCACAGTAAGGATCGAAGCTGGCGATTGTCAGTCCGCCTGCTCCACCACACCACGCCACCTCTTGTGCATCTCTTTTTAAGGCTCTAGGATTCTCTTTAAGGCTGCAAACCCCTTTATTACATCCAGTATTTCCTTTAATCTTCCCAACAACCTTCTGAGAGGTACTGTTATTATCCCCATTTTACATATGAGGAAACTGACACAAAGTGAATTGCCCAGAGTCACATGGGCCGGCAGTGTCTAAAGCAGGATTAAACTCCGGCCAGACTATCCACCTTTCAGTCCAGTAGGACAGGTCTTTTCCCTATGCGTCACCTAATCCCGGCTACTGTTCTGCCTCACAGTTGTACGCGAATCGCAGCGGACCCCGTCCTAACTCCATTGCTTACAGCAGGCCCGTGGCTCGGCTTTTCCCTCACCTACAAACTGAGAGCGTTGGCAGGGTTCCTTGCAATTCCAAAATGAAACATAAAACCTGTACCACCTTTCAGATGGGATTGTATGGAGACTTCAGAAAACACAAAATGCTATAAAAATGTCAGTCTTCATCTAAGGATTCTCTACAAGCGTCTGACTAGTTTCCTTTAGAACAGCAAATCCGAAACACTCACTCTGAACTGGGAGGGAGTTTCAAGTATGTTAAAGTCAGAGGATGAAGAAATACCATCCTCCAGGGTCTCCAGGAACACCTTTTGAAACTCTAGCATTTCTGGCAAACTTCCAAAAAGGGACTCCATCTGCAAAGAGATCAGAATTAGAACAGAGGATAGAACACGAGTGTTTAAATACCACACAATAGGTGTTTAGTGTTGGTTGAATTTCAGTGAAAGATTAAGTGCTAACCTCTCCATTTCAGTAGACAGCAGTTTCATTCGTATAAGACACTCTTGGTGAGGAAACTGCCTTTGCCAATGCAGATAATCACCTGCTCTTCAATTTACAGAGTAGAGTTCCCTGGGGGCACCATGGATTAAAAGACTTGTTCGGGGTCACAGAGCCACTATATGTCAAAGTCAAGATTTGAACTCATGTCCTGGTGGCTCTGAAGTGCATCACACTGAGTCTCCATAATCTTGATACTTCCTATTTGCAAAATCTACCATTGACCGGTTTAATTCAATTTGATTCAATATCTGTTAAATGCCTACTGTTTCACAAGACCTCATACCAAACAATGTAGCACTTGGTGAAAAACTGATATGACTATATCCTGACATCCAAAGAGGGAAATTTATGTTCTAAATTATAAAATAATACATAATTGATCAATTATAAATACAAATTATATTTTAATGAATACCACAAAGTATACCTTCATAGAGATGCTACCAAATGAAGAGCTAAAAATAGAATTCTGAGTTAAAATACATTTTAAATATAGCCCCAATAAGCAATTTGTCAAAAAAAATTGTTTAGGCCAACATCTTATACCATGTACCACAATGAGTTCCAAATAGATACCTGTCAAATCACTTAAAAATTGGGAAGAAAACGGATGGTGGTATCTTTCAGCCAGCGCAGCTGAAGCAAGAAGGCACCCAGAGGGAGAGATAGGAGGCAGTGTGTGCCAGACAAGTCAAACCACGAGCACCACCCTAACGGAGACAGGCCAAGACCCTGGGAACAATGATGCTCTCCAAACCACCAAACCAGCTTCTAGCCTAGCCCAGGCAGATGTCATTGAGGGGAAAAATTATTGGGAAGAAATGGCCCATCTTCCTCATCACTATTAGCAACAACTGCTAACCAACTGCCACTAGCAAGCAGAAAGTCACAGGAGCCCTGGGAATGGGCAGCCATTTCCCTTGTGGAAAAGGAGCCAGCCATCCCCACCAACTGCTCCCAAACAGGGCAGGCAAGGCAGCCTAGCTGATGCAGAAGGAGAAGGATAAGGCAGCATGTACCAAGCAAGTCCAACCAGCACTACCACCTTGACCAACATCTCTTCTCAGGACCTACTGGAAACAGCCCAGGACCCGAACCCAACAATTATCAGGATGGCAATGCTTGAAGCCCTTCGCTCTCAGCCATCCATCATCCTAGGAAACATTCCCTGTGGAGATGCAACCTAGCAACCGCTCCTACAGGTCCTAGGGCTCTAAAGACCCAGAAAAGAAAGTCCTAGCCACCAAAGTCCTCGGCATTGTCAAGTGGTTCAACATCAGAAACTGATTTTATCAGTGGAAATGGCATTCAAGAAGAAGCATCAACATATGCTTTGACACGCCATCCTAAGGACTGTGGGGCTTTTCCAACTGAGCTGAATCTGTCCATACCTGTGTTATAGCCAATGAAGCAATAAACATTTATCAAGCACCTACAATGTGCCAGGCACTGTGCTAAGTAACGGGGATACAAAAAAGGCAAAAGATAGTCACTGCCTTCAAGGAGTTTACAATCTAATACGGTAAACAACATGCAAACAAATATATACAAAGCAAGCTATATACAGGATAAATAGAAAATAATGAAAAGGGGGGGAGGCACTAGAATTCAGAGGGTTTAGGGAAAGCTTCCTGTATCATCCATTAGAATGTGAACACCTTAAGAGCAAGGACTGTATCTTCTGTTTGTCACTCCAATGCTTAACATAGTGCTTTGCATATAATAATTGCTTAATAAATGCTTTATTCATTCATTCAGCTATGCCTAGGAGTGAAATTCTTAACCAAATGTGAGAAGAGATGATTCTGATTACATGAAATTTACAAGCTTTTAAATGATCGAAATCAAATTAGCTACAAAGATGGTTCTTGGGAAAAATATTTTCATCAAATAGCAGTGATAAGAATCTAAGGTCCAAAGTTAACACACACAGGACACCAAGGTTCTGTCATGGCTCCCAGGTTCAGCCTGATAAGCAGCTCCTCTGACAAGGACCTGCCTGCGATCAAATTCAATAAAAAGTCAGGGGGCAATGGCTTTGTTGTGATACCATAGATAACAAGGATTTCTCACCTCATCTTGAGTAAGAAATGTTTCATTCTGAAGTGGTTCTAAATATAATTCAAAAAGGCAAGTCAGATCCTGAAAGACAAAAACAAAAACCACTTATTCTTTAAACCAAAAAAAAAAAAAAAAAAAACAAAGCGAGGTATCAGACTACTCCCCCATTCCCAAGGGATCCTCTTTCAGCTCCATTTTAGGCTACTCTCACTAGGAAATTTAGGCTTCTAGCTTTCTATATTTCTTGACATTAGATTTAGTTGTTGCTTCTCATCTACCTGAAAAAAAATACACTCAACTGTTTGCATTCAAATTCTTGACTGTGTTGCTGAATTAGGTTTGTTGTTGACGCAAATAAGACCTCAGTTTATACTAGCCAAACGGGACCATGGAAAAGCAGATTCCAAATGAGCCAGCAAGTTAATAGGAAGATTTGAGTTCAAATTCCAGCCTCAGACACTTACTAGCTGTGTGACCCTAAACAAGTCATTTAACCTCTGTCTACTTCAGTTTCCTCAACTGTAAAATGTGGATAATAAGAGCACCCACATCCCAGGGAAATTCTGAGGACCAAACTAGGTATCTGTAAAGCATTTAACATGTACTTGGTACACAATAAGTGCTTAATAAAGGGGCTTTCCCTCCCCTTTCTTTCCTTCCTTCATACCTATGTATTTTGTTTTCTGCATTTAAAAACATTATTCTGAGGAGGGTCCATAGGCTTCTCCAGAGTGCCAAGTGGGTTCATGAAACAAAAAAGGGTAAGAACCATTGGTCTAAATTAACCATCATTATCTCCTCCAAGAGCCCAGCTCTGCTTTTGCCTCCCTCTGCATCACTGAGAGTTGACTTGAGGCCCAGCATAGGGGGTGGGAAAGTGGAAAAAATGGGGAAGTTGGAAAATGTGGTTAACAATGTGGTTTTGAAAAGTATTATAAATGCCCCAAACACTGGAGACATCCATATCCACAAACAAATAAAAGGTCCAGAGTCAAGGGGAAAAACCTTTTTGGATTATCTACCACCTGAAACCTCATACAAGTGCCCTAACAGCATTGATAAGTTGAAGCACTTTATGTACAGACTCTATTTTAAGTAAAAGGAAAGCAAGATCCTGACAATTCAATATTGGAATGAATCTTTTGTTTCTTATTCATTTTATTTATTCATAAATAAACAGAGTGTATCTACACTTTGGGAACCCACCTAGCCAAGGAAGGGGAGGCTCATCAATCCCAGATTGGCCACAAGAGATGATCCATTTTAACAGTGTTAGAGCTGGAAGGGTAAAGACCACATTTTGTTTCAAATGATCTTGGGGAGTATCTAGACCAGGAGTTCTTAACTTGGGGTCCATGAACTTTTAAAAAATATTTTGATAACTATAATTTAATATAATAATTTTCCTTTGTAATCCTATTATTTTTATTTTATTCATTTGAAAACATTGTTCCGAGGAGCCCATAAGTTTCACCCAATTGCCAAAAGGATTGGATGACTCAAAAAAGGTGAAGAATCCCGGATCACTAGAGTCTAACCCCCTTATTTTACGCATGAATAAACTGAGGCTAAGTGAGGGGAAATGACTGTTAGAAATATAATAACAACAATCAATGGTGAGGACCAGATTATGGATTCATAGGTGAAACCTCTCTCCTCTCTCTGTCTGTCACACACACACACACACACACACACACACACACACACACACACACCCCTGCTCCACTGCAATACCTGTATTTTCTGATGAGGAATGAGGAAACTGGGGCCCAGAAAATCTAAGGGACTGGCCAAATAAGATATTTGGGGGTAGAGACAAGACTAGAATGACGTCTCTTGACTCCAGTGATTTGGCAAAACCATAATATGCTTAGAGTCAGACAACTAAGTTGCAGTACAAACACTGGTCAGTCACTTTCCTCTCTTTAAGACCCTATTTCCTCATCTAAAGGAAGGGGACCAGATGATCTCTGAGGCTCACTCTAGCTCTAGCATTTTATGAGTCTACAGCTGTGTGAGCTTGGACATGCCACTCAAGCCTGTTTCTCCTTCTATAGAACAGGGGTAGTCCTACCTGCCTGACCCAGCTCCTAGCAACATCAAAAGGAATCAAATTAGATGCTATATCAAAAGTGTTCTGCAACCATTCAGTGCTGTATGGTGTAACAGAAAGCATTTATATAATACTTTAAGGTTTGCAAAGCACTTTATATATGTTACCTCACTGGATTCTTTCTTTGTTTTTTTGGAGGGGGGAAGGAGGGGTTAAGTGACTAGCCCAAGGTCACCCAGCTACTGGGTCAAGTGTCTGAGGATGGTCAGGTCCTGCTGACTCCAGGGCCAGTGCTCTGCTCCCTGTGCCACCTTAAAACAACCCTGAGGTAGGTGCCATTATTATTCTCATTTTTTAGGTAAGGAAACTGAGGTTCTGAGAATTTCATTCACTTGCTCAGGGTCACAAACTAATAAATGGCTGAAGCTGGATTTGAACTCAGGTTCAAGTGTAGATTAAAAATATTAGAGAAGGAAATGTCTAGACTTGCAATTTCATTGACACAAGGAAATCCCAGGTGAGAAAACTCCCCTTACTAATTCAGGTCACCATCTTCTCTACAATTTATAATCTTATTTTATTGTTCATTGTTAAATGTTTTACCAGAAATAATGAACATCAGTATAAACAGCTAAACTTATTAGGAACTTTAGGTTTAAATGAATTTCAATTCATAAAGCATGATAACACTATTTCAGTCTTTCTCTCTACTTCCCCCATAGGACTGTTTTTCCCTTCATTCTCATTCACTTTCCTTCATACAACTGGTTGTATTCCATTCTTCTAATTCACCTCCTTCCCATGCCTGCCTCTTAGAGTAGCTGGAATGTATTCCAAAGTAGGACGCTCTGGAGAAAGGTGACATAGGAAAGTCATGGGGCCATGATTCTGACAAGGGCACAGCTGCTCAAAATCAGAAGACCCCTGCTGGGACCCAGGTCATCAAGCAGTCCCAGTAACAGCTAAATCTTGTGTTGGTAACCAAAATGGGCTCCTTAGCACTTAGTTCAACAAGTGCCCTTGAATAGTTTGTCTTTTGTTCCATTTGAGTAATTTAGTGTATTTCATTGAGTCTTACTATGTGCTAAGCCCCAGGCCCAAACCCCTATTAGGTGTAAAACCTATGTGGGTGTGGATTGGCAACTAAGGTGGGGCCCAAGGTGGGGCTAACTCCAGGGAGGGCCTAGTTTACATGTCTGGGACAGCAGAGGCTTTTAGACCACGTGGGTTTAAGTTCTCCTCTTTGTGACGATTCTAGGTCACGTAGGTGAGTCACATGACTCACCCCTGACACTGAAAAAGATATAAAAACCAGGGGTTGGCTGTCTGTTCTTTGGAGCTCCTCCTTACAGCAGTGGTGGCGTGTGACTCTGGGCCAGCCCTTGTTCTGAGCTCCCAGGCTGAACCTAGATGTTGGTAACTATGAATCTGTATTGGGTCTGTCTGTTGATGTTTGTAATTTGTTTGTATTTTATTCTGAAATTCAGGGTGCTTGTTTTTTCCCCTGAACTAAGTGACTGATATTTGTGTGCTGAATTAAAGTGAGCTTGTCAACCCCTTCGCCTTGCTTTCCTTAGTTAAGCAGATCAGAAGAACCTGTGCTGTTGGCAGCTTTCTGGGTGCTGGCTGTGGGTGGATCTTACACCCCCACAGAAGCTGCTAGCTGGATTGTTGAAAAAAATCTCCACGTTAAACATTAGTACGGAAAAAGACACCAAAACCATCAGGGGGTGGGGAGGTACAAATCACATGGGACACCAGGGTGTTTGGCGTTTTGCCAGGAAAAAGAGAGGGGGCCTTTTCCCAAGTGTTATTTCTCAGGAAGAGTAATTAGGATCCCCCGAAGAGGTTCCAGGGCTAGGCTATGGCAGAGCCCTAGGATGCTTGAGACCCTGAGAAAAAGGAAGGGTAGAATATCTTAGAGATAGAGAGGGAGGATGACTCTCTTTTTGTTGGCCTCCCCTGCTGTGGGGCATCACACTTCAGGATACTCAACGTCTCCTTTGCTGTTTTAGTGAAACAACCAAATTAGGCTTCATCTTTCAGTCTCCCTTATGACCAGCACAAAATGCCAGCTGTTTAATGAATGCTTACCAAATTACATTTGTTAAAAGTATAGACAGACATTAGAACACCAATGTTGTCTAGTAGTCAAAAGAATTAGGAGCCTTGGGGTTTGTTTTCAGATTTGTTATTCACTTTGAGAGGGACTCTTTTACACAGACTCTTAGGCCTTTTTCCCATCTGTGAAATCTGAGTCCTGTAGCCCTACTTATGGACTCAGAGTTGTACTGGGCTTCAGAGGTCATCTGGTTCAGCCCCACTCTAACCAAGAATTCCCCCTACTACAACCCAGACAAGTGGTCATCCAGCCTCTGCCTGCTGCTCTTGAGGCAGCTCATTTCACTTTTGGACAGCTCTGATTACTGGCAACTTGTCTTGAGCCAAAATTTATCTCATGGTACAGGGATGGGGAACCTGCAGCCTTAAGGTCACATGTGGCCCTCTGGGTCCTTAAGTGTGGCCTTTTGACTGAATCCAAATTTTGGACCCAGGGGGCCACATGTAGCCTTATGGCTGCAGGTTCCCCACCCCAGTCCTAGTAGCTTCTACCCATTTTCTGCTAAGTAGAATATGTCTTCCAATATGACAACCCCTTAAATATTTAAAGATGGACCCCCAAATTTTTTTTCCTCCAGATTAAGTCTTCCCTATTCCTTCAACTATTACTCCAATGACTTGTTTTTGAGTACACTGCTCAGCAACTTGTTTGCTCTATTTTAGTCACGTATCATCTTGTCAAGGACCTTAATATAGCACCCCAAAATGGACGAAAAACTCTGGGTGTTGCCTGAACAGGAATGAACACTATAACCTCTCTGAATGTGGACATGTTTCTATTAATGTAGTCTAAAATTTCATCAGTTTTTTGTCCTTCCTTCAGCTTCCATTATGTAATTGATTCATGTTGACCTTACAGTAGTCCTATAACACTAGAAGATGCTTAAGCCTAACTTGACAGCACCTCATAGTTCTGAGCCACCTGCATGAAAAGGAGCAGCAGAAAGTAGATACAGGTAATTCACTGGGAAAGCAAGCTTGCCCTCCCGAGTGCTAAATGACTGCTTACTCTATCTCTCTGCTACCCAACTGATCTATAGGGGTAACAATATGACAGAAAATGGAGCTCTAGACCAATTAGTTTTACTGTAACAAAGACAAATGGTCATTCAGGCATTTTGTTTCCCCAGAGATCCAAGAACTGCAAATGGAAACATTCCCCTGGGCTACATGTCAATCATTTCCTTGGACCAAGACCAAGCCAATAAACTGACACTGAGAAGATACAATTTCAAGTTTCGTGGTTTTGAGAGGAAAGGAGAGGAGAAAAATAGAAGAATAATGGCAAATGTGGCAAGGATCAGTTTACTAACAAAGTGTGAGAATGGTTGCATTGGCAATCAATATGGGCTTTTAGCACTTACTCAACCAAGTGCCCTTGAAGAGTTTGACCTTAGCTTCCTTGATTAAATTAGGAGTCCTTGATGACCTCCTTGCATCGAGGGAAAGTCTAGTTTACATGGGTTTGAGTGACATGTTTGTGATATCAGAGGCTTTTAGACCACATGGGTTTAAGTTGAATTTTTGTGACAATTTTAGGTCACATGGGTGAGTCGCATGTGTGACTCCCCTTTGACCCTGAACAAGATATATAAACCCAGAGGTTGGTTTTCTCTTTTGGAGCTCTGAGCCACAGCAGAAGTGGTGCCATGACTCTGGGCCAGCCATTGTTATGAGCTCCCTGGCTTTGGAGAAAACTCAGAGGTTGATGATTCTCTGGTAACTGTATATTGTGATTTTGTCAGACAGAAATCTGAGTGTTGATTCATGTTTATTTGCTCTGTTTGTATTTGCTCTGAAGCTCAGGGTGCTGGCTTTTCCCCCTGAGCTGAGTGATTGATATTTGTATGTTGGATTAAAGTAGGATTGTTAACCCCTTAACATTGCTTTCCTTAGTAAAGCAGATCAAAAGAACCTGTGTTGGCAGCTTTCTGTGTGCTGGTTGTTGGTGGGTCTTACACCCCTACAGCAGCTGCTAGCAGATTGTTGCGACAATGGTAGAGCGGGAAAGATCACCAAGCTCAACCTCCTTGATTTAAAAATGAGGAAACTGGGACCAGAGAGGTGTAGTGACTGGCCCTCTTCCAGTCCAGGGCTTTACCCACTCTGCCACACAACCTCCAATAACCTGAAAACAAAAAGCCCTGAAATAGTGGTTTAGGCATCAATGTCCCCAGGCCGCTGGTATTCTTTTCAGAATTTCCTTCAAATGAGAACCTACCTTGAGACTTCTCAGATGCTTTATATGTGATTGTATTCTTCTGGCACTTTACTTACTCAGCATCTATGCCCTCTCCCCCTTAGGTATAAAACTCTTTCCATGTTCTGTCTAACACACCCAAGCTTTGGCTCATCTATAAGGGCAATAAGTGGCATCTTGAGTTCTGGAGTCTACCAGGACTCTTCATGATCCCATTTGGGGTTCTCTTGGTAAAGACACTGGAGTGGTTTGCCATCTCTTCCCCTGGTCATTTTACAGATGAGAAACTGAGGCAAACAGGGTTAAGTGACTCGGCTAATAAGTGTCTGAGGCCAGATTTGAACAACGATGAGTCTTCCTGTTTCCTGTTTCCAAGCCCAGCGCTCTATCCACTGAACCATCTAGCTGTCCCACCATCAGAATGTAAGCCTCTTAAAGACATGGACTGTTTCCTTTTGGTATTTTGTTATTAGCACCTATGTCGGTGCCTGGCACAACAGCAGGCTTAATAAATGCTTGTAAAATGAAACCAAATTGAATTGAATACTATCAATATATTTCTTTGTATTAAAAGTTTGCTAACTGCCCACCATCAGGTAAACCTTACTAAACTAAACCAACATTGGTATCTCCCTTGCTACAGACTGCAAAAGATAGTCTAGTGTATCTGTTTCCATTGTTTAAGTTTCTTTATTACCTTGGAAACCAAGAGACACAGGAATTTAGCTTTTTTTCCCTCAGAGTTATAGTGTGTCCTTTTCATCTCTGATCTTTCCCTTTGTTTGATTTCCCATAGTCTCAAGCAACAGGCATCTATTTAGTGATTTAGGGGACAAAATTACAGGCCTCACAAGTACACAAGCTCATGCACCAGGAGTTTATTTTCTGCTACCTTGACATAGGACTTCTCTGTGTCCATGAGTTCCTGGATAACTTTCCTCAGTCGATCTGCATCAGAAAGGTGCCGAGCCAGTGGCCTTGGGGGTGGCTCCTGAGCCTCCTTAGGTCCTTCCATGCTGTCTGAGTTTGAGTTTGGCTGGGCCTCGTTAAAGCTCCTACACAGCACAGCAATTTGTTCAGCACTCTGAGGAATAATGAGAAATGGAAAAAATGAAAGCTTAAAGACATAAAACAAGAGTGTTCACAATTTGCCAGAAGACTCCTTCACAAGAAAAAAATCATCTGACATGAGAGTTCACATTTCTACAATGCTTTAAAGACTTATCACGCATTTTCTCCAAAATGGCACTGAGTTAGGTTATACAGGCATCATTATCCTTATTCTGAAACAGATGTGGAGGTCAAGTGATTTCACGTTTGCACAGCTAGCCAGTGGAAAAGACAGATTTGTAGATCTGACCATCACTGATGTCAAATGATAACATCACCCCACATCACCATATAACATTTACATTGTGCCTTTCCTTAATGCCCAAAGTGTTTTCCTATATATCAGCATTAAAACTACAGAGGACAGATATGGGTTGGGGTGGAAAGTAGGGAGTGGGGGGTGGGGGGGGATATGCTCTATTTGCCATAAACCAGCCCCCTGAGAACAGGTATTTACAGAGATCTCTAAAAAGATAAAGAAACAAGCAAATCTTGCATTTCACCTACGTCCAAATGCAAGTAATAAAAAAGTGAGAGCGCTCTGTACACATTCTATGCATGGTTTAGTCAAAGCTGGAGCCTCACTGGCCTCCTGGGTTTAAAACCTGGCATTATCTTTGATTGCTCATTCTCCCTCCCCCCAAGTCTAGTCAGCTGACAAGTCTTGTCACTGCTCCGCCACATCTCTTACATATGCATATATATACATACACAGAGATATAGATTCCCCTTTGAAATCGCTATCCCATATGCTTAAGAGTGCATTCCTTCCTTTCCTCCACCTCATAGAGTGCCTCTCAAATGCAGCTCAAACACCATCTTTCTATATTAAGCCTTTCTCAACCCCTCAGATGCTAGTGCCCTTCCTCAACACTAGTGTACAACCTTGTATTTAAACTACTTTATATATTTTTATTCATTTTATGTTGTATGGTTTATATAGGCACTTATCATTTTCTCCATTAGAATGGAATTTCCTTGTTACAGGATTATTTTGTTCTTTGTACTTGCATCCCCCTGGCTTAGCATAATGCCTGGCAGGTAGAAGGCACTTGATAAATGCTTGCTGATTGTTCAATGTGTTCCATTCTGTTAGTGCAAAGGCAAGCTGGACTTGAGTCTAAAAGCTCCCATGTGACAAAAGCCTCAGGATTCTTGGGGACAATGAGGATGGACTGCTTGGCCTAAGTTTGAGACCTACTCCTTACCCAAATTCCTGGTATCATTTTTAGCTCTGCGGTCTTTTTTATTACTTGTCGAGGGGCAGTCCTACCAAGGAACAGAGAGGAGTTTTGGAGCTCACTGCACTCTCCTTCTAAGTTCAGACTTAAACATAATGTGATGAAGTCTCCTGAGAGTACAGCCAATTCATTTGCATGAATGGCTGAGAAGTTGCAAACCTAGAATATCAGGGCATCTGAGTGCTGGTTCAGTGCAGACTGAAATTTCACTGCTTGAAACTTCCGTGCTACCATATATCACTTACTCATTTTTAACTTCTTTCCTAACTTTAAAGCAAAATTTGCCTCATTTCTTCAGTTCTCTATCAATCTGCCTAATATCCTCCACTCAATTTTTCTTTTAATCAATACCTTTGGTTCATATATCACCCTCATTTCTCAGTATGTCTGTCCTCCCTTCTGCCACCACATCCCCCTTCAGAGGAAAAAAGTAAATCATCAAAGACAATTTGAACACATTCACCAAGTCTGATGGTACTACTGCTTCCCCCATTCCTAGTCCTCGACTTCTGCAAAGAAGAGAGGAAAGTGCATTCTCATATTTCTTCTTTGGAGCTACGAGTGGTTGTCATAACTACACAGCACTCAGTGTTTTTTCCCCCTTTCCTCTTCCACTATTGTATTCACCCATTCTCTCTTAAAGTAAAGGCAGAATCTCAGCTTTGATTATTTTCCTTTGTACTTTTTTTTAAACAAAATCTTTTGTTTGCTGACTCTGCAAAACGGAAAGGAAAAACACAGTTGTGAAGGATGTTGGTTGACCTTAGGATCCTAAGCACTTCCCACATAAACACGAACAGACAAAGGTGAAACACCTTCAAAGAAAAACATCACAATACTGACATACATTGGCTTCCAAGTAGACTCTGTCTCTCTGGCTGCAGTTTGTCCAATGCAAAATTCTTAAAATTAACCCTTCAACTCAGTAAGTATTTGTTAATCATCTACACTATGCCTAGTACTGGACTTAGTAGTGTGGTGAGTGTCAAAGAGGTGACACAGTCCCTGACCTCAAAGACCTTAGAACCTAATAAGGGAGATACATCATATATTCAAAACAATTTGAATACAATAAAACACAGTTAAAATGAAATACACACAAGACCAGTAGAAGACTAAAAATGTTCATAGGAATTTTGAGAATGAAAACAATACTTTGGATTAAGTAGAACTGGGGTATCCAAAATGGGGCTATAGCATGAGCAAAGGTTTTGAGGCAATAGTGTGTGCGTGTATATTCATGTATATGAAACATCAAAAAGAACCATCTGACTGCCAGAGAACAGCTAAGCTGAGGCATATTCTTCAAATGCACAGAGACAGCCAAGATCAGTCATTCAATTAAGCAAGAATTTATTTAGCATCTATTGTGTGTTGGAGGGCACGTAGGTAGCACAGTGGCTAGAGTGCCAGGCCTAGAATAAGGAAGACTCATCTTTCTGAGTTGAAATGTGGCCTCAGGTACTTACTAGCTGTATGACCTTGGGCAAGTCACTTAAGCCTTCATCTGTAAAAATGAGCTGAAGGCAGGAAATGGCAAACCACTCAGGTATCTTTACCAAGAAAACCCCAAATGGAGTCACAGAGTTAGTCACAACTAAAATCACTTAACAACAAACGTACTAAGCCCTGGGGAAAGAAAGATAGTTGCAGTCATCAAGGAGATTATATTCTACTATGAGGGACTTGCACAGAAATATAAATATATACTAAATGATTTCAGGAAGTGGAAGATGAGAACCTGCAGCAAGTATGGAGTTCGAAATGGCCTCACCTAAAGCTCAGCACTTGGGCTGGGCCTGGAGTGGAGCCAGGAATACTAAGTGCAGATGGGAAGGGAGAATTTCCTGTATAGGGGACACATTGCGCAAAGCCGTGGAAATGGAGAATAAAATGCTATGCACTGGGAGCGGAAAGAAGGCGCGTGTCCGTGTGTGTGTGTGTGTGCGCGTGTGTGTGTGTGTGCGCGTGCGTGTATGTGCGCGTGTGCGTGTGCGCGCGTGCGCGTGTGTGCGTGCGTGCGCGTGCGTGCGTGCGTGCGTGTGTGTGTGTGTGTGTGTGTAATGAGAAGTACAGAAATGCAACACCTGTGACTGCAGGAACATCACATACAGTCTTAAAACGCTCATCCTTTACAAATGTTTGAACAGTGATTTTGGTTCTAAAGGTAAAGCATCAATCAAAGCTTCAACTAAAGAAATTCGACTTCAAATAATATGCGTCTAATTCAGCAAATTCATTTGAGAAGCAATGATTCTCAATAGATCATGTGCTTCCCGCAGAGCTCTGTGGGAGATGCTAAGAGAGGCACGGAATTGCTGCTGCCCTTGGAAGCTTAGAGCTAAAGGATCTAAACTGTTATTGAATGGGGCAGCAATGCGTCTCCATCCTTGCACTGAAAGTGCCAGCTTCAATAAAGAGAGGACCAGTTGGCCTTGACTTCAACTCCCACGAGGACAGTTCAGAAAGCCCAGTTCCTGGCCATACTGGTCAGAAGTTGTTTATTTCTCTATGACCATGGCAGGAAGAGTTAAAGGCAGCTGCAGATCAAGCTCAAGGGGTGAAATGCCTAGGTGGGATGCCAAGCCTGGGCCCCAAAAGGAGCTCCTTGTTAGGTTATCAACACTAGACATTCACCTAAACACTCAAAGTGCTTCAGTGTCACATGGAACCCCTCTGGGACATCATGCTGGTCACTAAATGGATTCAGGTGATCTGCATGTTCTCTTTCTCAGATACTATCATAACAAAATACTAAGCAGGTATTTTGTTCATAGGTGGCTAGGCACTCTTTCAACTAAGCTGCTACCCCAATGGAAAGATACCTTGTTGCTATTTCTGTGATATAAACTTTTCAATTATATCCTATCCTATCATATCTAGTAAGATAGAAATAATACAACTAGCCATGCTGGCATCCTCTGTATATAATGAAGGAAGGCACTGATGATGACCCCACTAACAGGACAATATGTGTGGTCCATGTGGCTCTTCCAGCATTGGTCATGGATCTGCGCTGAGTTAGCCTCCCACTCATAACTCTCTCCACATAACCAAGGTCAGTCATACTCTGCAAGGTGTCCAAAGTAACAGATAGAGGATGAGTACCTCTGGTCTGAATGCTGGCCTAGCCCTTTTCAGAGCTGCTCATCCACCTCTGGCATCTACCTGATTCACTCAACTCTCACATGTGGCTCCAAGAAGCCATCGCATGCACAGTGGCCACGCCCTGGTAAACCATTTTAGCAGACAGGCTAACACAGGCTAGGAGTAACCCATCTATGAGTTAGGGGGATATCTGTGCCAAGCATGCGAAGACTTCCACTGGGGGAACGGGTGGATGAGAACAATTTGTTCCAATGGCCATGAAAGTGGCTGAAGAAGGCCCTTAGAGCTTGGTAAGACTTCAAAGACATCAAGGTCCTCCACTGCATCCTGGACCATTGCCAGTCCTTCTGACTTTCGTCTTGCCACTGGTCTTGACGACTCGGGAAGAGTGAGGCTGATGACTTTGTGCAACTCTGCCTCACTGAATCCAATTCACTCAAAAGTCAAGACATCACCCATGATGTCATAGGTGCTCTCCAAAAATGAAGGGCAAACAACAGGGCAATGGAAAAAGCTGAAGTTACCCTGGGCAGTGGGAATACAAAGATAAAAACGATGTAGCCCCTGTACTCAAGGAACATATAGTCTACTGATATTCAAAGACTCATTCATCTTAATTCCTTACAAAGGATACTGCATCATAAATTTATATAAGACAATTTTACATGCATTCCTGAACAATGACAGATTCAGAGCTGAAGAATCTATATTAAGCATTCCATATACTGCATAAAATAGTGTCTGACAAAATGCACCATAAGTTAAATGGCATCTGGTTAGATTACAGCTTTGCCATGCTGGATGTCAAAAATCACACCTAACAATACAGTGTTAAAATAGCAAGATTTCAAAAATAAAATATCTTGCCATTTTGTAAAATTAGATTTTCATTTTAAGAACCTTTTGGCCTAGGTTAATTTACAAAATAATATTAGCAAAGATTTTCCCCCACAGAAAATGTACTTTTTAGGGTACCACAAGTCAAAGATAGAGATAACACTTTAGAACATATTCAAAACCTTGGCTGGTTTAGGTTCTAGAAAAAGTCTGAGGATTTCATGTTGTATGTTGGTAAAGTATGGACCAGAAAAAGAAACCATTCTATGGTGGCTTGCTAACTGGAATACATTAAGAAGTATCAGTTCTTACTGAACTAAAGGTAATAAACAACCTCTGGGAACTTTAAGGACAAATTCAGGTGCATATGGGTAAGATATTTAAAGAAACTTAATTTAAGGAAGACTGTATATTTATTGCACATAAAACTACGCATGAACTTGGAAAAATCACTTAACCCCTCTGGGCCTCAGTTACCTCATATATAAAATGAGCAGATTGACTTAGAGAATATTAAGGTCCCTTTTAGCTCTAAATCCTATGATTTTGTGAGCTTGAGTTGAATGGGATACATGATCAAAAAGGAAAATAATTAAGTCTTTCCATCAAGCAGCCTAGCAGGAAGAGTTGTGGTCTATTCAGTCCCAGTCACTTTACTTCCCAAGGCCTCAGTTTATTCATCTGTGAAACAAGTATAACAATATTTGACTGACCCATTTCATAAGTTGTTTTATAAAGATCAAAAGAAGCAATGGGTTTGAAACACTAGGAGAACTTTTCTTTTTTTAAAAGTTATTCTTTAAAATCGTGATTCTTTCAAATAATAACAATGTTACCTTATCTTCTCATTTCTCATGGATGGGATAGAGGCAAGGTGCACTGACTAAAATGTGGAAAGATGCTTAAGTACTTGGTCAAAAAAGCTCCAGAAAATCAAAGAGAGCTGAGGGAGCTAACATTTCCAGGGCCCCACTGACAGGGCTTCTTGGAAGCAGGTCAGGGACACCTTACACCAAGACACCACTCCAAACAGGCTGGCAAAGGGAAAGTGACCTAGATCTGGAGTCAGGAGAGACTCGGGAGAGAACTGAGGCCCTGAGTCTCACAAGAAGCACAGACCTGGGCACGCCAGCTCCACCTAAGTCTCAGTTTTCTCATCGACAAAATGCAGATAATTCTTCTAGGACAATCTGACCTCACAAGGTCACTGCAGGAAACATGCTTTTTAAACCCCAAAGTGTGATGTTATTATAAATGCTGGAGACTCTCCTGGTGCCAGTGGGAACTGGGATAAACATGAGATGAAACTATTGTGGGGAGGAGAGAAAGCTAGCAGCTCCATTTTGTCTCTAGTTCCTCTATCTTGCCGTGACCTTGTTTGTATTGCAGCTCCCCACTCCCCACTCCTCTCTTTGTGACTTTACTGCTGGAAGAGTAAAGGAGGACAGCTGAACCTGAAGAAAAGCCTTTTCTCTTGTTAGCCCACGGCAAAAGGCTGTCCTACCAAAAGGTACCTCGCACCCAATTCACCTCCTGCCTAAAGTGAAACCTATATAAGCTTTGTCCTTTCCTTCCTTTGGGGAGTTTCTGCCTATGGTGTATGGGGCTCCCTTGGGGCTAACTCAATATACCCTCATTGGTCCTAAATTTATAGTATTGGGTTTGGTAGGCTTTGGTTCTGGTTCTGGTTTGTTGCGACACTGACAGCTTTATCCAGCATGTATTAAATGCCTTCTGTGTATAGAGTAAGAGAGCAATATGTCCATTTTTCATTATTCATATGCTCATTTGGTATTAATTCTTCATGGGACTATAGGATCTGTGACTATCTGAAAAGCTTATGACTCTTATACCTACCTTTCCTTCAAAGTACTTCTATAAAAGCAAAAGCCAGATGTTCAGGGTCTAAGTGCCAGACTTACATAAGGAACTTAAATGGTCTAATTAGATGTGTGTGCATAATGAAGGGAACTATTCTCTTCAAGTACTTATTTCTTTTTTTAATTAAATTTTAATTTGGATATGGCCAAGTACTTGTTTCAATTATTTGCTTTCCTATGTAGTAGTAAGCATTAAAAAGTTTGGGTTTATATATGGCTTTTCTTCTAATAGAGCTCAAAACAAATACATATACTGGAATATATGTACATATACACATGTGTATGTGTGTGTGTATATATATATATATCTATATGTGTATATATAAATGTATATGAAAATAATCTAGCCTTTTAAAAAAATCCTTGTTGAAAAATGGGAATATTGGCAAAAGGTTTTCAGTTTTAAAAGTTATTGTAAGGCAAATCCTTACTGACAATAACAAGACCCTATTTCTAGATAGACTCTCATACTCAGCTCTAAGTGGCAACTTCCTTCTTTACAAATCTACGTATGAAGACAAATTCACTTTTCTTATATTGTAGCTATAAATGTCTCCATACGGCAGGGAGCCCAAAGTAATTTCTGAAGTTCAACAACAAAACTGTTTAGTATTACTAAGCCCTTTCTCTCCGATTCTCTACTCAAATTGGATAAGGTTGTTGTTTTTAGCAAACCACGCTCTGAGTCACTAATGTGACTCTTCCTAACCTTGAATATGTGCAATTATTTTTCAATAAGAAAATTTCATGACAGCCTCCTTTTTAGGTTGAATAAAGAAAACCTCTTTCTCTTGGAAAAACAGGTTTTTTGTTTTGCTCATATTCAAGAAATCATACTCTGAAGTTTTTTTATATTCTCTATAACTTAAAAAACCCCAATAAAATTAATTGAAAGAAGAGTGCATTACATAATAAGTTGAACCACTTAAATACCATTACGGAGATTTTTGTGGCTGCTTTGTAAAATAATTATAGCTTTACAGGAGTCCTTCTTTACCTTGTTAGATGTTGAATTCAGTTGGCATCTGATGGCTATACTTTAGTTTATGGTGTTGCCACCCATTGAGGGATACTGAGTACCATAAATTCTATTCTGCTATAAGGAATCCACTTACTCTATTTCAGGATTAGAAAGTATTTCCAACCAAAAGAATTCTTAGCTGAAAACATTTAGAAAAGTTTAGAAAACATTATAGTAATGTTTCCAGAAAAAATAATTAAGATGGCTGGTGGTGGTGGTGGTAATGGTAATAGTTGGCATATCTGTAACACTTCAGGGTTTGAAAATGCTCTTAGATAAAACCTTTAGAACAATTTTTGTGAGGTAGGTGCTATCATTATTTCTATTTATAGGCATGGAAACTCATGCCTTCCAGAGGTTAAATGACTTGTCCAAGGACACAGCTAGTAAAGATATGAGTGGGATTCTAACTCAGGTCTTCCTTCTAAGTTTAATGCTCTCCCTACAACACCATAATGTACCCACAGTTATATATTCCTCATTTAAAATGGAGCAAGTCAGACTCAGGAGAAACAAGTTTGAGGAAGCTGACAAGCTAACTTAACTTTTTTTTTTAAGACAACATCCCCATCGTGCTCAGGTTGGAAGTGCAGGGGATCTTTCCCATTAATGACTGACATAGGAACTTGACCCACTCTGTTTCCTACTTGGGCAATTTCACTTTTTCCTTTGACAACTTGGTGGTTCTCTCTCCCTTCTCCATCCCACACCTCGGGGATAACTATATAGAAGCCAAATTTAGTATGGACAGTCAATCAACATAGCCCATCGTAGCTCAGAACTCCTGAGCTCAACAGATCTTCCACGCCGAAGATACTTGTGATAATGAAGACTCATGAACATATCCATCTGTCAGGTTATCTACTGCATAGTCCATATCCTCTCAAATCTAAAATTGTGGCTATAATTAAGTTAAATATGGCAGGAGAGTTTGCCTAGCTGCCCTCAACTGAGTTCAAGTTACCAGTTCTGAATGAACCTCCTTCCAGGGACTGAAGGAACAGCAGCTATATTACTGAAACACTGACTAAGAAATGGAGGCAAGATAGGACTGGAGATAAGTAAACGTTGTCCCCACCCCCATCCCCCAAAAGGTAACATGGTCTTTAAACTATGGGCTGGTCAGCTTCACCCAAATTCCTTATAAACTTTTAGGGTGTATTATTAAAGGGGTGGATTGCTGACCATTCAGAAGGGAATACAGTGATCACTAAGAGCCAAGGCTTTGACTTTCTTGATGAGGTTACTAGTCTAAGTAGATAAATGCAAATGTGCAGTGGAAACCTCCATAATAATTAGGACCAAGCTTAAGTAGAACTGGTTACTTCATAGGTGGTAAGCTCCCCATCACCATGGATCATCACCTGGGCAGTCACTGGCCAGGGCTATTGTATGTAAGGGGTTCTTGTTCTGGTACAGGTTAAGCTAGATGCCTCTCAGATCCCTTCCAAATTTGGAGATTATCTGCAGGAGTGTGTATGGATGGGAACCTCAACAAATCATGATGCTAGTACTCTGGGAAGCATTTCCAATGGAAACAGCACAGTGCTGCTACTTTTCTCCTTTGGAAAACTATAGAAAGGTACTATACAGATCACTAGATGTATGCCATGGTACCTTTGAGAATGGTTCAACTCTAGAAAAACAAGAACTACAACAAAAGATGGTCGGTCTAGGCAATAAAAAGGGAGTGTTCTGTTCTCTGTGTATTTCTACGTTTCAAAGCCAAATATTCAATTCAATTTGGATTATCCATTGGTTGTATTATCTATACTTCATTTACAATATACTTAACACTTATACTTAAATATACTCTTTTTGTATAGGAAACATAAAGACTCTGTATTACCAAATAAATAAATAGTTTAATTCCAGTTTAACTAACAATGGCTGGTCTTCTGGAGGAAAAACAGACCCAGGTAATAAGTGTTTCAAGAAGTGAGTTATTTAGCAGAAGACAACACCTTCCCAATATCCCTTACAAAAAAAGTCAGGTTATATGAAGACAAGACTGTATAAGACTGTATAAAATCTTGAGGCCCAATAGAGAAGTTAAGTAGCTTCCCTGAAAGGGTTAATTAAAAGAAACAGCCAGTACTGGTTTTTTGTGGATATAGAGAAAACCAATCTGCTCCAAGGGCAGCACATGACCAAAGTTTTCTAGGTTTTCACCTCCAGTAATTACTTTTAACTTTAAATCACCTTTACTTCCAAATAGAACCCTTCCCCTTCTTCTCGAATAGCTCCCCTCAAAGAGTATTCCTTTAAAATAAAATGTGAGAAGAGAAAAAAATTCAGGAAAAGTAACTAACATACCAACTGAGTCTGCCAGTATATGCAGAGTCACAGCTAGTCTCCTAATTTCTTCAAAGAAGGGAGAGTATGACCTTGCAGTTATAGTTCAGGCACCCTTTTCCATTCTGATATCTTCAGAGATAGTCTAATGGATCTCAAAGGTACCATGGTGTATTGTTACTGTGTTTTTGCTTAATGGGAAGATCTTTCCCATCCATTAACAGGCCCATGCAACCTGCTTAAGTCACATGGAAGCCTAAGTCACATGACCCTAGGTCACAAGGGTTGTGATCCCCTCTGACCCTGAAGAAGCATATATATACTCAGAGGTTAGCATTTCGCCTTGGGGCTCACTCATGGGAACAGTGTTTGTGTGATGTTGCCAGATGAGACTCTGGGTAGCCATTAAGGAGCCCCTGGCTTTGAAAAGCCCAGGTATTGGTGCTTCTCTCTCTGGTAACTATGTACGTATTGCTTTTGGTCAGACAGTTGGAAGCCCTGTCTGTTGGTCTTTGCTGTTTGTATTTGCTCTGTTTATATAATTTCTGCTGTTTGTATCTTCTCTGAAGTTCAGGGTGCTGATTTTTCCCCTAAACTAAGTGAATGATATGTTTGATTAAAGTAAGATTGTTGGCCCCATTTAAGTTGCTTTCTTTTAGAAAAGTAGATCAAAGAACCTATGCTGGCAGCCCTCCTGCGTACTGGTGTTACTGGTCTTACACCCCCCACAGCAGCTGCAAGTAGCATTGTAGTTACACATGGCCACAGACTGATCACTCCTGAGGCCTCAAGAATATAATTGTTCTAGGCCTGTGGCAATATGAATAAAACCACCAGTGGTAGTTGTTAAGGCAGTAGATCTTGTAATCTCATTTTTATCTATCTTTTCCTATCTTCAACAAATCTGTCTCCAAGGCTGCCTATTGTGGGGTATAAATTGTGAGCATAAAAGTAATGTGATTTCAAATTAGATTTCTTATAGAAACCATGCTTCTGTGGATGGGAAAAAAAGACCTTTCACAAGTCTTGAGAGCAGACGTACCCTCTCTGAAAATATCCACTGGCCCTTTGCCTGGAATATGCCAGTTACTTAAAGCTTAGTGAGAAGTAGTTACTACAGTCTAGAGCACTTCTTTTTACCATTCATTTCAATGGACAGTCTCATTTCATTTCAGTAATGGATAGTATTACAAGAGATAGTAGAATGCAAATTCACAGCCATACTCCATCACATAATCACCATCTTCTCAGTTACAATCCTCTCTGAACTCCAAATCTTCTGCAGAATGCCATCATACGTGAAATATCTTAAAGGATCACCTGAAGAAGATACCTGGAACTATTCTTTAGAACAAAATTTCTTGAAAGTTTGCTTTTAATTGTTTAGCAGGGGTCATATTTAATTTTTCACCATTTTGATTCAGTTCAATAGCTATGAAATAAATGTGCAGTACTACACATACAAAAATTAATAAGAGTTCCTGCCTTCAAGGAATATGTGGTCTTAGGAATAAGAATGGAAGGGGGGGTAAAAAATATACACAAATAACTATAATACAAGTTAGAAAACCATTACTGTTTAGTATGCATTAAGTTCATAAATATCTGTGAGTGAATTACTATTAACTAGGAAAAATAATGGCATGCAAAATTCAAGGGTGACATTACTTCTACCTGGGGAGTTCAGTGAAGTTGTCAAAGAGGAGGTGGTATCAGATTTGGGCCTTGAAGGCAGAGAAGGGATTCAACAGGAAAGATCAGGGGTAGGGGAGAAGAAATTTGCTACAGGCATGAAGGATTATAATGTGTAAATGGAAAAGGAGGGGGAGGGGCAGAAGGTGACTTTGGAAAAAGTCAGCAGTATAGTTTGGCTACAAGAGGATAATTCCATAAAATGAGGTCAGAAAAATAGGTTGGAGACAAACTGTAGTGACCCTTGAATGCCAAAATTAGGAAGCTATTCTTTATTCTGTTAGTAATGGAGATCCAAGGATGATTTTAGAGCAATGGTGATATGACCACAGTAGTGTATTAAGAAGATTACTTTGGAAATGGTATGATGGGTGGAGACAAGGAAAAGAGATTATAACAATTAAAAGAGTGTAGGTGAGAAGACATGAAGGACTAAACTAGGGTGGCAGCTGTGAAGTAGGGGGAAAGGGAACTAGATGTGAGAAAATGCAGATGTGAATGTAAAAGAATTTGACAACTTAAGGATAAAAGGATGAGGAAGAGTCATAAATGATGCCAAGGTTTCAAGCCTGATAGACAGTGAGAACAGTATTACTGTTAATGGAAATATAGGCATTAGGAAAAAGGACAAGCTTCAGAGGGTAAGATAAGAATTTGTTTTGAACATGTTCCAATTAAAGAAATGACAGAACAACCAGGTGAAGATAAAAAGCTGGCAGTTGTAAAGTGCAGCTCTGAAGATCAGGGAAGCCAGAGATAACTGATCTGGGAGGTGTATAAATAGAGGGGAATCACTGAAGCCACAAGAATGGACAAGAACACCAAAGAAAAGGGCAGAAAGAGGGAAGGCCAAAGAAGAAGCCCCACTCGGGGGATGGAAAGAAGAAGAGGTGACAACAAAGACTCATCAGATCCTAAGATCAACAGTTTAGGAGCTGGAAGTAACCTTCAAGATCACCAGGCCAACTCCTTCCTTTTACACATGAGGAAAGTGAGACCCAAAGAGGTTTACCGACCTAAGGTCACACAGGTAGGTACGGCATTCAAACAAAAGTCCTCTAACTCTGAAATCAACTATATCAAATACTGCAGACAGGTCCAGAAGAATGAGCAGGGTCAAGTGGTCAGCGAAGGCATAGGGATAGTACAAAGAATACTAGATTGGGAATCAGAGGGCCTGGGTTAAAATCTCCTACAGAGGTCTGTGTGAGGCAGCTGGTTATGTGGTGATGGCTGGCCCCTTCTCCACAGAAGGAGTGGCTGCTACTCCCAGGGCTACAGTGCCTTTCTGTTTATTGGCGGCAGCTGGTCAGCAGTTGTTGCTGTTGGTGATGAGGAAGGCAGATCCCTTCTTCACAATAATTTCTCCTCTCAATGATGGCTGTGGGAGCTGATCAGGAAGCAGGTCTGAATGGTTTGAGGGTACTGCTATTTCCGAATGTCTTGAGCTGTCTCTATCAGAACCTGCTGCGAGATCATAGTCATGGTGGTGATAGTGGCCTGACTTGCTTGGCTCACACAGACTCCTGTCTCTCATGCATAGTGCCTTGCTGTTTCAGCTGGCTGGCTCACCTTGCCCTTGCCTCACCTTGCAGTCTGTTGGTAGTTGCTGAGGATGGCTAATCCCTTTAAATCCTATTATTCCAATGATTTGACAATTAGGAGGTCATTACTGACCTTGAAAAGAAGACTTTCTGCAGCATGGTGGGAACAGGAAAAAGTGGATTTATCTCCAAATCCTTTCCAGGAAGCACTAAGGAAAGGGAGGTTTATAAATAACTTCTCTATATGAAACGACCTTATGCATGGTGTGTAACGTACAGGTTTTCACTGTACTACGTACCACTTTCTAAAGTGAGTCAGAACCATTTGCTGGAAGGCACAGGTAATGCTTTTTAATATGTTGCTATGACAACACCCCATTTCATTAAAAAAATGAACAAAAAGGGTATTCAGTAGCCATGGCACAAGTTATTAAAATTCAATCTTGATTTTATCCTACTCAGCATATTATAAGCTATTGAACTGACTCAGGGGGCCAGTGCTTCCATTTGTAAGCATCTGATCTGTACCGTTGCAGGCCAGGTGTTAAACAGGAGGTGAAATGGGGCCATTTTTGCATTTCCTTGTTTTTCTCCTTCTGTTCAATTTCCTTACTTAAAAGGCAGACTTTAGAATGCAAGATTAAAATAGAAGTATCCCTCATTAACAAAGATAGCAAAAATGCATCCTAGTATTTCTATACAATTGTTACGTTCTTTCAAATAAAATAATGGTATTTCAACATAACTTTATTGAAATTTACTCAAGATGAGCCCCATCATCCTAGCAGCTATCTCTAATCCCATGCATTCATAGGATCTTCGGTTTTAAAGGCATAATTAGGTCAGCGCAGAAAATGCAGGCACTATTCCTAGTACATAATTTTTTTTCCTTTTTTTTGGAGGGAGTTATTTTTAAAAATTTTTTTCTCAATTACATGTGAAAAAATTTTAACATTAATTTTTCAAAAATTTTAAGTTCTAAGTCCTCTCTCCCCCTTCTTGAGAAAGCAAGCAATTTGATATAGATTATATATGTGCAGTCATGCAAAATATGTTTCCTTATTAGCCATGTTGCAAAAGAAAATGCAGACAAAAAAACAAGAAAAAATAAAGTAAAAAAAGGATACTTCAATCTACATTCAGACTACATCAGTTCTTTCTCTAGAGGTGGACAGCATATTTCTTCATAAATCTTTCAGAATTGTCTTAGATCACGGTACTCCTGTAAACAGCTAAGTCATTCATACTTGATCCTTACACAATATTGATGTTACTGTGTACAGTTGTTCTCCTGGATTGCTCACTTCATCAGTTCATATAAGTCTTCCCAGGTTTTTCTGAAAGCATCCTGCTCATCATTTTTTATAGCATAATAGTATTCCATCACAATCATATACCACATAACGTGTCCAGTCATTCCCCAAATGATGGACATCCCCTTGATTTTCATTTCTTTGTCACCACAAAAAGAGCTACTATAAATATTTTTGTACATGTAGATCTTTTTCCTTTTTTAAAAAAAGGTCTTTGGGATACAGACCTAGTAGTAGTATTGCTCAGTCAATGAGTATGCAGTTTTAATAGCTCTTTGGGCTTAGCTCCAAATTGCTCTCCAAAATGGTTGGATCAATTCACAACTCTACCAACAGTGCATCAGCGTTCCAATTTTTCCATATCCCATCCAGCATTTGCCATTTTCTTTTTCTGTCATATTAGCCAATCTGATAGGTGTGAAGTAGAACCTCAGAGTTATTTTAATTTGCATTTCTCTAATCAATAGTCATTTAAAGCATTTTTTTCATATGACTATAGCTTTGATATCTTCTTCCAATAACTGCCTCTTATATCATTTAACTGTCAGTTGAAGAATGACTCATATTCGTATAAATTTGACTCAGTTCTCCATATATTTGAAAAAAGAGGCCTTTATCAGAAAAACTAGCTGTAAAATTTTTTCCCTGTTTCCTGCTTTTCTTATAATCTTGGTAGCACTGGGTTTGTGAAGAAACTTTTTAGTTTAATATAGTCAAAATGATCTATTTTACATCCTATAATGCTCTCCACATCTTGTTTGGTACTAAACTCTTCCTTTAAATAAAAATCTGACAGGTAAAAAACACATGCTCCCCTAATTTGCTTACGATATCACTCTTTCTAAATCATGTACCCATTTTGACCTTATCTTAGTAAAAGTTGTGAGATGATGGTCGATGTCTAGTTTCTGTCAAAGTACCTTCCCTTTTCCAGCAATTTTCATCAAATAGTGATTTCTTGTCCCCAAAGTCTGTCTGGATTTTAGCATTTATCAAACACAAGATCACTATAGTTGTTTCCTACAGTGTACAATGTACTTATTCCATTCCACCGATCCACCACTCTATTTATTAGTCAGTACTAGATTGTTTTGATGATTACTGCTGTGTGATACAGTTTAAGATCTGGAACTGCTAGGGCATGTTCCTTCACATAGTTTTCATTGATTTCCTTGATATTCTTGTGCTTTTATTCTTCCAGATAAATTTTATTTTTTTCTAGCTCTATAAAATAATTTCTTGGTAGTTTGATTGGTATGATACTGAATAAGTAAATTAAGGTAGAACTGTCATTTTATTTATATTGGCTCGGTCTACCCATGAGCAATTAATATTTTTCCGACTGTTCTTAGATTTGGCTTTATTTCTGTGAAAAGTATTTTGTAATTGTGTTCATATAGTTCCTGGGTTTATCTTGGGAGCCCAAGTATTTTATATTATCTGCAGTTATTTTAAATGGAATTTCTCTATCTCTTGCTGCTGGGTTTTGTTAGTAATCTATAGAAATGCTGATGATTTATGTGGATTTATTTTATATCCTGCCACTTAACTGAAGCTGCTAATTATATCAACTAGTTTTTTAGATGATTTTCTAGGATTCTCTAGGTATATCATATGATCTGCAAAGAATGATAGTTTTGTTTTCTCATTGCCTATGCTAATTCCTTCATTTTCTTTTATGTGAGATAATTTTCTCCATTCTACCTCTCCCTTCCTTTTTCTCACAGTGCATTCCTCTTTCTCACCCCTTCATTTTATTTTTTTTAAATCATCCCAACATTGTCAACTCATACCTGTGCCCTCTGTTTGCATATATTCCTTCTAACTGCCCTAAAAATGATTAAGTTCTTAGGAGTTATAAAGTATCATCTTCCCATATAGAATGTAAACAATTTAACCTTATTGAATCTTTTGATTTTTCTGTCATGTTTACCTTTATATGCATCTTGCATTTGAAAGCCAAAATTTCTATTCAGCTCTAATTTTTTTATTAGGAATGCTTGAAAGTCCTTGATTTCATTAAATATTTCTTTTTCTCCCTAAAGAATTATACTCCATTTTGCTGAGTAGGTAATTCTTGGTTGTAATTCTAGCTCCTTTGCCTTGTGGAATATCATATCCCAAGCCCTTTACTCCTTTAAAGTGGAAGCTGCTGAATCTTGTGTTATTTGACTGCCTGCAATATTTTTACTTTGGCCTGGGGAAATTGGTTATAATATTCCTAGGGGTTTTCTTTTGAAAGAGATCTCTTTTAGGATATGATTGGTGGATTCTTTCAATTTCTATTTTACCCTCTGATTCTAGGATATCACAGCAGTTTTCTCTTACATTTTCTTGGAATAAAATGTCTAGGCTTCTTTTTTTTATCATGGCTTTCCGATAGTCCAATAATTCTCAAACTATCTCTCCAAGATCTATTTTCTAGGTCAGTTGTTTTTCTGATGAGATATTTCATACTTTTTTTCTATATTTTACATTGTTTTATTGTTTCTTGATGTCTCATGGAGTCATTAGCTTCCACATGCCCAATTCTAATTTTTAAGGAATTATTTTCTTCAGTAAGTTCTTTTTCCATCTGGCCAATTCTACTTTTTAAGAAGTTCTTTTTTTTCAGTGAATTTTTGTACCCTTTATACCATTTGGCCAATTGTGCTTTGTAAGGTGCTATTTTCTTTAGTGTCATTTTTTGTACCTCTTTTACTAAGCTGCTAACTCTTTCCATAAATTTCTTGCATAACTCTCATTTCTTTTCTCAATTTTTCCTCTACTTCTTTGATTTTAAAAATCCTTTTTTAGCTCTTCCAGGAATTTTTGATGTGCTTATGTCTAATTCATATTTTTTCCCTTTGAGGCTTTGATTGTAGCTGTTTTGACATTACTATCTTGTGAGTTTGCATCTTGATCTTCCCTGTCACCACAGAAAATTTTTATGGTCAGGTTCTTTGTTACTGCTGTTGTTGTTTCCTTGTTTTTCAGCTTATTTCTTGACTTTTAACTTTATGTGAAATTTGGGCTTGCTCCCAGGGTGGAAGGGGCACTGTCCCAAGTTTCAGGGTTTTTTTTTGCTGTTTTTAGAGCTAGTTCTGAGGGTCTGTAAGTCTTCACTGCTTCCAAGATGCTACGATCTAAGGAAAGATGTGGTCACTGCTTTCCTGGCCTGTACTCTGGTCTTTACCTAAGAGGAAACCTTGTTCCCCTGTAGCCACAGGTGCTGGTACTCCTATTGGACTTGGAGCTGTGATCAGGTCCCCTGATCTCCTGCAGTCACAAGTGCTAGTGCTCCTTTTTGCCTTGCAACTAAGACCAGGACCCCTACTCCCTTGTGGGCCACCCTGGAACTCTGACCAGGGACCCTATACCTCTCTGCTCTAAGTTTTAGTACTATTCTTCACCCTGGGAATGCCACAGGGTCCTGAACCCAGTGACAGTGAAGGATCCCCTATAATAAGGGTCCCCAACCAGTTGTCCAACCTCCTTACCCTCTGTGGGCTGACAGCACCAGAAGCTGATGCCATTAATGTAGCCACCTCCAAAGCCTGCTGCTGATACTGCTGGAGCTTGGTCTGTACTATACTCTTGCTGACCCCCAGGTATGACAGACCTTTCCTGCAGCCAAACAGGAAAATTGTTTTACCCTGACCTTTGGTTGGTTCTGCCATTCCATGATTTTATTTGACACATTATTTTAAGATTGTGTGAAGGAGAATTTGGGAGACTGAGGTGATTTCCTGCCTCCATTCTGCCATCTTGGCTCTGTCCACTCCGATGCACAATTAACAAAGAAAATGTGTTGTAACAGAACTTGCCCTTGAATGCATATATATGGTATCTAAGGATTGATGAATGTCTTAATGACAATTCAGACTGAGATGAGCTTTTTGAATGCAAAAGGTTAATACAGCATAGAGACACAAAGCCACATCAGAGAATAAGCTTCTCCTTTTCAGAATAACGGTGTGAACCAAAAGCCTCAATCGATCTGCAAAACATCGTCCTTGATTAATTTCCTTGATCAGGAAATTAATACGTAATGAAAAATTTCTAAATAATGACATTTAAAAGCCCTTTGTTAGGCCAGTAGAGTGACATCTTGATCCTAACAAACAAGGTTACTGATACGCTACAATAGGAGGCAAGAAGATACTTTCTCAAATCCTTGCTGGTTGTTTCTTTTTTAATTCAAATTTTCATTCATGTGCCATATTTTTCTATAATCATTAATTAAAGACAGACAATCAAAAAGAAAAAGCATCAGTTGGAAACAAGGGGTAGTGCCTGTGCTTTTGCCTCAAGGTTAAATGGGTGTATAAGTGCATACCTTTCTAGAGCCTAAGTCATGGAATGCTAGAGCCAGGAAAGGGCCTGCCACTTTGGTCTAATCGCACCACATTACAAATAAGGAAACTAAAGCCTACAAAGAAGTAACAAGAGCAAGTTCACACAGCTAATAAATAGCACAGCCAGAACCTGTACCCAATCTTCTGACTCCTCATAGAGTACTCTCTCCATGACATCATGATGCCATTCTCCCCACATCTACCCTTTTCTGCCGCTCATCTTTGGATTCTGTATTAATAGTTGCAAATAACTTGTTTATATGATGATAGAGAATATCGTGGCGCTGGAGTCAAGGACTTGGGTTCAAATTCCATCCCTGAAAATTACCACTTGTATGACCAGGGAAAAGACACTTAACCTCCGTAGGCTTCAGTTTCCTCAATACGATGAGAGGATTAGATTAGACTGGCCTCTAAGATCCCTTAAATCTCCAGATCTACAATACTATCACCATAGACTTTTCTCAAGATTTAGTTGAGAAGCTTCCACTAAAGGAGTATATTTTCTGATAGAAATGTAGGATGTCACTGCACAAGTGAAACTCACAGACCAAGGAGAGTCACTGGCAGCAGATACAAACATCAAAGTACTAAGAATACGAAGGATTAGCCAGATTGCCAGAGTCCAGAGATTCTGTATATGAAACATTATGTATGCCTCATATTTTTGTATATAGATATTTAACCATCTCTAATTTTCACAAGGAGAAGGGTCTACAGCTGCATTTAATATAAATTAAATAGTGGGAACAAGTCGCTGAGTTACTCTTTTAGCTAGGTTTACTACTTTTGAAAGCTGGTACTCTTGTCCTTCCCAAAGAAACTTGCCAAAAAAAACAACCTCAGTAACAAACTGGGAATCTCCCTTCCTTTTCCCCCGATAGGCCGACACCTGCAGTGACCACATTGACAAAGATTCTCTGAAGTCTTTTTTTGTTATTCCTTTTTGATGTGGA
Source organism: Trichosurus vulpecula (assembly GCF_011100635.1). Taxonomy (NCBI): domain Eukaryota; kingdom Metazoa; phylum Chordata; class Mammalia; order Diprotodontia; family Phalangeridae; genus Trichosurus; species Trichosurus vulpecula. The sequence continues at coordinate 100,592,543 of NC_050579.1, forward strand.
ATTTTAAGCAATCTTATCTAAAAACATAAACATATTTATACAAGGAAATGGCTTTGAAAGTATATCCAACATCATAAAAGCACATTAGGAGCAGAAAAGTTATAGGATTAAAGAATTAAACTGATAATAAATGACTGAACAACTCTGAACAACCCTGAAAAATAACAGCTACTTGCACTTAAAGTAGGACCTTTGAGGTTCCCAGGGCCCCTTTTTCACAACCACTATGTGAAAGAAGTGGCATAATCAATAGGCATTTATGAAATGTCCACCATGTGCCAGGCACTGTGCTAGACACTGAGGGTACAAATGCACTATGCTCTGATCAAGTCATCAAGTAGGGTCATACACCTTGTCTTTGTCAGTCATTTCAGTCATATACAACTCTCCATGACCCCATTTAGAGTTTTCTTGGCAAAGATACTAGAATGGTTTGCCATTTCCTTCTCCAGTTCATTTGACAGTTGAGTTAACTGAGGCAAAAAATGTTAAGTGACTTGCCCAGGGTCACCCAGCTAGTGTCCGGGGCCAAATCTGAACTCAGGAAGGGGAGTCTTCCTGATTCCAGGTCCAACACTCCATCCACTATAGTACCTAGCTGCTCACCATACACTTTGAGTCCCAACTAATAAGGTTCAATGCTGGAATTTGAACCCAGGCCTCTTGATCCAAAGTACAGCACGTTAAGAAAAACACAACATAGCTATTCCTCTCTCTTCAGTTGGCAGGCTCAATTTAAAGAGGGCTGGGCTCTGTGTTGCACTGAACTTTTAACATATCTATCTGGTGGGCGAGCTAAGCTTCTGCTGAGCTTTATTATAAAAATAAAAAACATCACAGGACAGGAAGCTCCCCCTAAAAGGAGACTACCCCCAAAATCCACATATCTTTCCCTAGGACCCCTTGAACAGCGCCTGGCACATACTAGGCACCAAATAAGGGCTTGTTGATTGGCTGATGGCCAATGTCATAATCAGAGTCCTGTCAAAAATCATCCTAACTTTTCAAAGATTTAAATAGTTATAGCAGAATCACAGAACTTTAAGATTTTCTTTTTTGTTATGACTCTTTTTTATTTATGCATTTTGGCTAAAACTGCATTTTTAAATATGTGTTTTATTTATTAGAAATAACTAAGTAGAGGCTGAATTCTGGCTTATATAAAAATATGCTTGTCCTCCACTTACATAGTATATGCAGACCTACTGTAATCAGACCATCAAGCCAATTAGGAGTCCCTTGGCAGCCAGACACAATGGGATACGTACTACCACGCAGAACAGGAAGCTTGGGCTTAGTCCTGGCTCTTCCACTCATTAGCTATATGACCTTACTTACCTTCTTCTAATAAGTAGGCATTTTGTATTTACTTGTATTCATGCTATTTTCCCCTAAATGAAAGTAGAGACTGTGTTCATTTTTCTTTGAATCTTCTGCATCTAACCCACAGGACAATACGGGGCTCAGTGGACAGAGCACTGGGCCTGGTCAGGTCAGGAAGACCTACCTTACTTCAAATCTGCCTCAGACATATAATAGCTGTATGACCCTGAGCAAGTCACTTAGTTTTTATCTGTTCAGTTTTTTCATCTGTAAAATGGGGATAATAATAGCGCCTACCTCACAGAGTTGTACGGATCAAAGAACGTAACATGTGTATAACGTTCTGCAATTTCAAAGGGCTATGTAAATGCCAGCTATTATCATTGTTACTATTAAAATACATGCAAAGTAAATACTAAATGATTTCCAAAGGGAAGGGTACAAGCAACTGGTAACAGAATAAGGTTCAACTAGGAAGGGGCACTTGAGCTGGACCTTAAAGAAATCTATAGGTTCTACCAAGGGCAGGTAGGGAAGACAGGGGATAGCCTTTGCAAAGACATGTGGACAGGAAAAGGAATGTTGGGTATGGAGAACAACAAGCAGGCCAGTTCAGATTATAGAATACATAAAGGAGAGTGAAGTATAACAACCTGGATAGGAGGCTGGAGCAGCTAAATTACCAGGGTTCAAATCCCTTCTCTAAAAGCTTTCTGCCTGTTTAACTGTGGGTAATTGACTTCACTTCCATGGGTCTCGATCTCCTCATCTGTAAAATGAGAGAGCTGGACTAGGTGGCTTCTTGGGTCCCTTTCAGGTCTACATCTGTGTTCTCAAGAAATTCAAGAGGTTTTATATTTTATATTCAAGGCAACTGGAAGCCATTTGGGCTTTATGACACCGTCAGACCCGGGATCTAAGACTATCAAATTAGCAAGTATGTAGGGCACTAGTTCTCAAACTTGGGTCCCAGGACCCCTTTACACTCTTAAAAATTATTGGGGACTCCACCAAAGAGCTTTTGTTTATATGGGTCATTTCAATTAGTATTTTCCATACTAGAAATTGAAACATCTAAGTATTATTATGAAAATAGTTTTGGATCCCCTGAGAGGATCTTAGAGAACCTCCCCACCCCAGGTCTCTGGACCACCACAATTTTAGAACCATAGGTGTATAGAATGGATTAGACAGAGGAGAGACTAAGAGAGGGAGATTGTGACAGAATGCAGGCAAGAAATGGCAGGGCCAGCCCTACCTCATGTTTTAGAAGAGTCTTTTTTTGTTTTTTTTTTTTATTAACAGATTTTTATATTTTTTGTCTCTATATCATCTAGATTTCCCTCTCTTCTCTCCTAAAGAACCATTTCTTATGACAAAGAATATTTTTTAGCAAAAAAGAGGAAGGAAAGAAAAAAAAATCAGCAAAATCCATCAATACATTGAAAAAGTCTGATCTTATATATAATGTTCCATACTCATGAATCTCCCATGTCTTCGAAGAAGAGCAGAGAGACTGGATACATCATTTAAGTTCTCTGAGGCTCACTTTTCTCTGCTGTAAAATGAGATGTTTGATTGGATAATGTATAGGGTCCCTTCCAGCTCTAAATCCTATAATACTAAGATCCTATGGAAAGAAATTTACTGAATCTAACTCTACGTGTCCCATTCTACCAGTGCATAATTTCCTTCTTGTGCCCTTTACAGGGGCCAGGAATAGCCAGTCTGACCCTGGCTAGTAGTTTGATTAAACTAATAATTCAAGATGACAGTAGGTAACCACAGAGACAAGTGGTACAACAGAAAAGCCCCAAAGTTTCAGTTACCTTGCCATACGAACCTCCAAAATGAAGCCAAACCATTACCACAACCACCACCACCACCACCTTCTTTCCCCTCCCTGTCCTTACAAGAAGACATGATCCTAGGCTCAGGGTCTGGGTAGAAGGGTACAGGCATTTCCTGGACTCAGTTCTGGTCTCAGTGGGCTGCCCTCCTGACTGTGGTGAAGCCACAGGCAAACCCTAAAACCATAGAGACCTTTCTCTTGCATTTCTATTGAAATACTCTCTTCAGGCAAAACAGAGGGGAGAAAGTGAATCTCTGCTCCATTTTCATAATGTAGAAGCAAAGAGGGCATAACAAACAGGGAAATCATTCCAGCTGAGATTTCTGGAAACCACCCAATAAGAGAGGCCACTCCAAGAGAGGGGCAGCAGTTAAAATGTGTTCCCAGTCAATACAATTAGCATTCTCATGCAGTTCCATGCCCCCACCCCAAATACATCCATGGATGTGTCTACCCAAACCTTCCCCTCCTAACTCTCAGGCCACTTTGTTACTCTTTTGTGGCACCATTTTGTCTTACCTCTGCCCTCTTAACTTCTACCCTCCAGGAGATTCCAGATGTTTCTGTACCAAGTTCTATTAATGCAAAACTCTCTCAATCAATTTTAACCAGATTTTACCTTCTTAAAAATGCTAGCAGGAGGTAGCAGGGGTGGGGAACCTGCAGCCTTGAGGCCACATAGGCTGCACCTAAGTATCTAGAAGGCCACATGTGGCCTCAAGGCTACAGGTTCCCCACTCCTGGGTAAGAGTAAGTAGGGAGTGGGGAGGTTTCATGTCCCACAAGTGTTATTATTGACCCAGGCCCCAATCTCCTAGGTCCCCACTTAATATACAGCTCAATTCAAAAGATTTTACTTAAGGTGAAGACGGTTTTTTGGTTTTTTTAAACAGGAAGCTTAAAAAAGTTTCTACATAAGAAGCAATCTTTTTTTTTAAAGAGCTGTTACTACCATGTCAAACACTGACCCACAGTGAAAATAATAATAACAATAACATGGACTCCCATGTGATTACATAGCCCTTCAATTTCCACAAATTCCACTTCTCTCACAAAAATCCTCTAAATGATCTCTAAGTTCTATGATCAGAGAACATGAAGGGGCCTAGTCCAATCCCCTCAGTTTACAGATAAGGAAACTGGGGTCCAGGGAGGTTAAAGGGATTTGCCCAAAGTCACAGTAGAGGAAGGGAGCATTAGGAGGTGGATTTGACCCAGAGCTGGTGTTTCATTCCTTGCCTAGAACCACCGGCCTCTTTTCTTCAAGAAGAGTTGGGAGACAACTGATAGGGCACAAATCCCCAAACTCACACAGTTTTAAACTTATATCCTAATGCACATAGAGGACTTCTTCTCCAGCTAAATCCTAGAAGCCAGTTGTGTACTAGGATCACCATCTTACAGAGGGGGAACTGAGCATCAGAGAAAGGGACCAACTTATGCAAAGTCTCACAGCTAGGGAGAGTCTGGCTAAGCTTCAAGCCTTCTCTTCTTCACCAAGTCCAGGGCTCTTTCCACTCTGCCATTATTATACCTCTCCAGAACCATAAGGAAGGACTGACATTAGGTCCCTATGGGGGCCTACGTGCTCCTTCAAGCATGAAGCCATTTGAGCAACGATGGGCATTTTGGTGAGTTAATGCAATGCAATGGTCTGTTTCATTTGCTCTGGCTTTGCTCTTTATTGATGGGACTTTGCAACATACTGTTATGTCTTAAAATAGCAATAATTTGTTAAAGACCAATGTCAAGTTTGTAAATGTAGAGTTAAAATTTTAGCATTGTCAAGAAAACCAGTCAAATTTATTGTTGGGAATCAGCCAACAAACATTTATGAAGCATTGTGCTAAGTGTCAGGGATACAAACTACAGCAAAACCACAGCAACAACAACTTCTGCTCTCAAGGAGCTCACATTCTAATTGCGGAGACAACATTCAAACAACTAGACATACAAGAGATAGACAGGTAGAAAGCCAGATTGACAGACAGACAAATAGATAGATACAGACACACACATACATATATATGTATATATGTAGTGTAAATGGGAAGTATCTTAAAGGGAACCACAGTGCTGGGGGGGAGGGAGTTTTGGGGAAAAAAAATCTCTTGTAGAAGGTGAGATTTGAGTTGAGTCTTAAGCCAGGGAAGGCAGGAGACAGAGATGAAGAGGGACAGCATTCCAAGCATAGAGAAAAGCCAGTGAAAAGTCATAAAGTTACAACATGGTGTATCATGAGAGGAACTTCAAGGAGGTCAGTGTTGCGAGATGTGAAGGGGAATAAAGCATAAGAAGACTGGATAAGACTGGAAGGACTTTAAAAGCCAAAGAGAGGATACCTTTTTTTTTTTAAATCATGAATGTAATAGAGAACTACTTGCATTCAGTAGGGGGCATGATATGGTTAGACCTGCACTTCAGGAAAATCACTTTGACAGAACAGCAGATAGAGAGAACACATTAAAACATATATACATTCCCAGCTACTCCTCTTCACACATGGCCTGGCCATCTCAAACCCAGTCGTGTTTTCAGTAGTGGTACACAGGTCACTACCAATGAAGTTGTCATGTATGCAACTAGGACAGGATGCTCACATACACATAAACATAAACTTTTTTGCATATATACTCTGAAGCTCAAACTTGAGACACATACAGAAAACAAAGTAAATGAAACATTGGGAAGAAAAACTTGTTTCTCACCCAGATATACACACAAAAAATAACTTTAAAAAAATCTCACCTGAAAAAATTGACTTGATAGTTAGCCAAGCAAATCCAGGCAACATCTACATAGTAACACCACAGTAAAATACACTGAAGAATGAGTGTTTGCAAAGTGATACTAAACCACACCGGCTGAGAACTGCACAAAATGAACAGCCTCTAACGGACAATCAACACAGAGGTGCACGCTGTGCAACATCCCGGATGCCTTGCGGTTACCACTGTACTGTGGCACATGTCACCCTCTGGTTCTGAGTGCCCTTTGTTCTATGGCTGATGAGCACCCTTGATATAGAACTGGTTTGATGTCTTTCGAAAGAAGCTTGTTTGAAGACACAGTATGCTGATAGCAGAAATTATGCAAACTTTGTGGGCTTATAAGCAGTTAATTCTGAAATCCCCAAATAGTCCAAATGACAGGTCAGCACCTTTTGGGCACTTGCAAACTAAAATTTCTTTTCTAACAGCTGGGAGTTGCTGCTGTTGTTGTTTTAAACTTAGATGGGAGTGTAAAAAGGGACAGGAGGAGGTTTGCCAAAGAAGATAAGTCATGGCAAAAGAATTGTTGTTAGAAAACTATATTGAATGAAAAAGACAAAAGAATAAAGGGAATAAAAATGAAGAAAAGAGATGAAATGAGCACCTTGTGAAGCAAACTAATAATTTTTCTTATGTCATAATGACAGATAGGTTTTTATGGACAGTTGTTTCCCTGTTTTTCATCCTGCTATTAAGAACAGCAGGTGAGTGATTATACTTTGTATCGTAATCCAGTCTTGATTTGGAATAATTAGCTGCTGATGAGAGGCTAAAAATACTAAAAACCTGGATAATAATAGCTAACATTTATATATCACTTAAAGGTTTGCAAAGCACTTTACATAAGTTATCTCATTTGATCCTCCCTCACACAACCCTGAGAAGTAGGCGCTATTATTAACCCCATTTTACAACTTGGGAAACTGAGTGACATAACAGATAAGTGACTTGCCCAAGGTTGCTCAGCTAATAAGGTGTGTGAGGTGGGATTTGAGCCAAGCCTTCCTGACTCTGATTCATTGTCCCACTAGCTGCCTAAGATCAGTGCAGGAATTGGCTCAGGCAACTTCCTGCTAGCCCTATCAACCCCATTTCTTGAGAGATCTTATGCTAAGGTTGTCGCTACTACAGCCTATGCCTTAAGCCTCTTTCCCTTTAAAGTGAAAGTGACATTCAGTGTTGACCAATATAATGTTAGTTCCTTAAAGACAGGAGTGGTTTCATTTTTTTCTTTGCATCCCCAGCAGTAGCTGATATATAGGGTATATAGCTACAAACACCTAAAGCGGCAGTAAGACTTTTGGAACACCCCACCAACAAAATCTATTGCTGATCTACTTTTAGAACTGGTCAGAGAACAAATGGTAAGAGCAACAAGCTATTTGGGTCCATGACATAAAGAAAATGTGAGAATCCAAGGACTGTGATCCAGACACTGGATTTAGAGATTAATTCATCATTTTAATAAAATAACTAAGCATACAAGATCTTAATGCTCAAAAGAAAAAAAAATGAAACAAAGCAACAGATAGAGGATTTATTTTGGACTCCCCTACTTTGCCAATGAACAATATTCTACAATTCAGAGGCTCTTAATCTCTTTTGTGTTATGAGCCCCTTTCTTAGAATATTTTTAAATGCATAAAACACATAGGATGTCAAAGGAAATCAATTATACTGAAATACAGGCATTAAATTTTTTTTAAAGAACACAGAGGTCCAAGTTAACAACCTTGGTGATCATCTAATGTCTTTGTGCAATTCAACATTTATTAAGCACCAGCTGTATCCTAGGAAGGCCCAGTGCTTAACTCGGGGGACTATAATGAATTTGTGGTATGTTGGTATATTTTTTTTAATTCCTTGGTAATATAAAACATATGACATATAGCATCTCAATGGCAGCTTGGAAAAATTTGGCTTGTAAATAGGGTTGTTAATTTGGAAAAGTGAAGGAAAGTAGTCAGCAAGAGAATAGAGCTTTGCTAATTTGTAGACAATTTGAGGAATGGCTCAAATAAATGATGAGGTACTGTTACCAATCCTTGCAACACAGTACCTGGATACATTGAGTGTACCAGGTATAGAGAGCTGTTGCTCAAGTAGCATATCTCAACACTAAGGACTGATTCTTTTCCTCTCCCTTAAGAAAAAGTAATGGTCTCCATTGTCCTATGCCTTTCACAAATAGTAACTAGGTTTGGTGGGTTTTTTTACCCTGAACTTGGGACTCCAAATTTAAACTTGTTAACTAACACAGGGAAGAAATGATTTGTTAACTACAAAAAAATAAAGGAAACTTTAAAAAATGGTACAGACTCGTGTACAGAATGTGGTTAGGGCTCAACAGGCCAGGAATATTTGGCCACAACCAAGAACTGGATGTATTCTATCTTTGGAACGCTTGTGGAAGAGGTATGTGAGTGGCCTCAAGGTCTCTTAGCACATTAAAAAGTATTAAAAAACCCTTAATAATTAGCCTTGGTAATAAAGAACAAAGACAATTACCTATTACCCTTACCCAGACTCAAGAAGCACCAGGCTGCATGCATAAGAGGTACTCAATAAATATCTGTTGAATGACACTGGTTCTCTGTCAGTTGTTCACACACAACACTCCTATTTTTGTATACACAATCTTATGTATTTTATTTTGTGCATGACTTTATGCTAGGAATAAAGTCCTTCCCCCTCACCCATCCCTGGCTCTTGGAATCCCTTGTTTCCTTTGAAACCACTTGAGACATTCTCTATAGGAAACCTCTCTTGATGTCTCTAGTTACCGGTACCCTCTCTCCCCAAAGTTTACCTTGTATTTCTTTTTTACATACTTGTTTATGTTGTTTCTTCTGCTAAAATGTAAGCATGTCCAAGGTAGGGAGAGCTTTATTTTGGTCTCTTTATCCTCTGTGTAACTGTCACAGTGTAAGTGATTAATAAATGTTTGTTGACTAAGAACCCAAATGAAAACACAAGAGAGTGTGTTATGATGAAAACAGTACTAGACTAGTCAGGATCCAGGCCTCAGTTCCTCATTTTGACTATAAAGGTGTTGGACTACAGGTTTTTTCAGTTCTATTACAATGAAAAACTGAATTATGTACTCTGTGTAATGTTTTCCCTTGAGATTTCCCCTTTAAAATAAGAAAGATGAAGTTAAATGTATGGGGAAAAATTATTTCAGCAACATGATCCTTCCCTATTACCACTACCCTTTGCAACATTCATTTTTCTTTGAGGTTTTCATCCTCATTTATTGATATAAAGTTAATAAAGTCAATCAATGGCAAAGAAACTTGGAATCTAACTCTTCCTCAGTTGGAATTTCTTCCTCATGGTCTTAAAAACAGCTGTCTTAAAAAAAACATTATTTAAGTAAGGCACTGGAGTTAAAAGATGGGCAGAGAAAAGAAAAATCATGGAATCACAGAATTTATTTTAGATGGAGGGACCTTAGTAATCCTGTGGTTCAACATTTATATTTTACAATTGTGGAAAATGAGACTAGAGGAGGTCAGTGTCATGAAAGGAACCCTAGATGTGGAGTTGGGAGAATCTCCATTTAAAGCTAGCCTCTGATTCTAATTGTGTGACTGGGATTAAGTCATTTGACATCTCTAAGCCTCAGTTACCTCATCTGTGAAATGGGGATATCACCTCCCCCACAGGGTTGTTATGAAGAATAAATGAGCTCATGCAAAGTGTTTTGCCAGCCTTAAAGCACAATAGGAATTGTTGTTGTTGTTATATATCTAAAGGCCACATAGCTAGTTAGGAGCAGAGCTAGACCTCCATCAGAGATTACCTGACTCTTAGTCCAGTGATCTTTCTGCTAGAGCAGACTGCTTTTTCCTACTGGCTAGAAAGAAACACTACATTTAGGACTTCCTTTCAGATTTAAGGCTTAAGTAGGAGAGAATCTTTGTCTTAAGTTTCCTATTCCCTAGCCCATGTCAAAAAAAGTGTAAAGACAAAAACAAAGGTGAGAGCTAAGAGGAATGAGGCCTGTTGGGTCTCCCCTCCTCCACCACAACCAGTGGCAAGGAGCTTCCCAAGGTCTTTAATTTAAAGCTCTCTGTGCCATGGAAAGAACAAAGGTTCTTCTGATGGCATAGAAGTTGTTTCAGGGGGCAGGGAGCAAGAGAGGTGGGAGTACTTGTGGAAATAAACTATTAAGTTGGAAACAGAAGTGTCCATTTGTTCTCTTCTATTAGAAATAAACCTCTGTGTAACCTTTGTCATTTGCAAAGTCCCACAGACACATCATTAATTAGTCATTATTTTGATATTACAAAGGTTTTAAAGATAATTTAGATAAAAAAGATGGAGATAAATTTAGATAAAAGATGATAAAAGATAAAAAGGTGACTTTAAAGATAAATGCATTTAATAGCCCTAGTCCCACCTAGTTTAGGAGACAGGGTTCAACCTGACAAGCCTGGATTCCTTCCTGCCTTCCCCTCAGTCTGGATGACTCATGCATTGTCTCAGAAGCCATGCTACTTCTTCAACATCCTTTCCATAGTTAACATTCTGTTGTTTATCATATACCTTCCTATTTTCATCATCCTCTTTTGTGGTTCTGAAGGTGCCTGTGAACAACAATAATGTTTGTTTCAAAATGAAAAAAAAAAGGAGGATGAAAAGCAGCGGGATAGGAGGCAAAGAAGAAAAAAAGAACTGACAGTAGAAGGGAGGAAAGAAGTCGCTGCGTGGGAAGAGATGGGAGGAGAAAGAGAATGACTGAACAGAAAAGCCAAGGTTTGAGGGTAAATGAGACAGAAAATTTAGGGAACACTCCATTTCAGTTTTTTTTTTCCTTCTAAAAGCTTTTTTTTTTTTGGCAATTTTTACAGACTGGAATAGAAAATGGCAAAGGTACAGAAGGTGAAGCCCTCTGCCCCCACCCCTCTTTTAATTATTTAGCAGTCAAGATCCTGCTATTAGTAAATTCTATTCCTTAAGACATCTAAATAGCCCAGAACATGCCAGGTGGCAACAATCCACCGGCCTCTCTCACTGCAGCTTGGTGAAGTCCTATGTACATAACTGAATGAAAACATTCTTCAAATCCTGCCCCATGGACACAAGGCACCAGATTTAAGTTGGGTGGGGAGCTGGAAACATCACTACTAGATGGGACACAGAATAGGAAAAGCAGATTTCAACTAACAGACTTAGTGTTGTTTTCCAGCCCAAGCAACAAACTGTCTTCTTATTCCAACCTACCACCAATTTCTTTCTTCATAGGACAAGCCTCTTTTCCAAAATGTTTTCCATTTAACTCATCTGTTTTCTTCTCATTGCATAGACCTTCCAATACCACTACAAATTTAGTATAAACTAGCTGGAGTTGTTTTTATTTCAAAATTACGGAGAACAATTCGCCTGATACTAACTAGTGAGCATCAACTTATCCTTTTGCACTTTTAAAAAAATGCTGATGACCACCAGCCTAGGAAAAGGGGATGAATGGGTAGTATTACAACTGGACACACCCTTTTCTATCAGACTGAACAAGACTGGCAGCTTACTGACACATCTGTCTGAATAATTAAGCACAAATCAAGGAGGACTGGGCACTAGTAGTATTAGAGGAGGTAAATACTATTAAAGAATTTATCATTTTGATTTTAAAAATTGCTTTTAAAGATATAAAGAAAATGAAATGTGGTTATTTCAAACCACACTTTTGTACTTCGAAACTTCCACAAGCCTGTAGTGTCTCTGTCTCTCACTGTCTGTCTCTTTCTCCCTGCCAGACACATATAACCCTATGCCATACACAGACAGGTACATGCAGGGTACACATGCGTGCAAGCACACACGCGCACGCACACACACACACGCGCGCATGCGCGCTGCCCAGGTTTACTGTTGAATAAGACAGGCTGCTAAAGAGTGAGATGCATCTGAGAGTTAAATGTGAAAATGCAACCAAACTCTGTCCATACTGTATTCACTGTTGCCCACACCAGTGTATTGCTTATGTAAGGCTGAAGTGTCTCTTCCTAAAATGTTCAGAACAAGTGGTGGTGCTTTCAGGACTGTCAAAGCTACAGCGCGTTTTGTTCAGCATTCCAATATCCATGGTCTACCCCCTCTAAAGATACAGGAAACAACATCAAACTATTTTTAATCTGGCATTTTAACTTGCTCTTTGTAAAATCATATAAACTCGCTGCACAGAGCATTACCAAAAAGAGATCAGCTGACTCTGTCTTAGCTAGGATGGCAAAGGACACAAAAGACCGAGTTCTTAAGGTGCCCTACATCAAAACACTCTGCACTTTACACCTAATGGAACAGGTCAGCAGAAAATAATGTCAACACCGTCGTGCAGCTGAAATATGTAGAAGTCACCTTAATCCCTTGAGATATTACACATTAAGTTTTTCATATTTTTTTTTTCCTATTCACTATTTTCTGCATCTGGCTTTACAAATAATTAGGTCCAGAGGGCATTAGACAGCTGAGGACAGAGAAAGTAACTCCATCTTCCACATAAAGAAAAACAAACTCCTTTGTCCCTCAGTGCCTAAATACAACAGGGACACATATCAATACAACAAAAGGCAATGCATAATGAAGTTTAAACTAACATGAAAGGCAGTCAGCAAGCAGGTCTCATTTACTGGATAAAGTCATACTAGAAAGGAGTGTTTTAGTGGGTGGTGGGCTATGCCTGAAGGTTGCTGACAATCTATTCCTTCAAATACCTAAGATGCAACAGGAAAGAGGGATTCAGAAATGGCTATGGGGAGAAGGAAGTGGGGAGAGGAAAAAGGAACTTAATTAAAAAGAATAGAGACTGCATTAGCTTGCAGGAAAGCAGCCATGTTCGAAGGGTCCTGTCCACGGTTAAATTATGTATTGGTTTTAAATCTTAACGAAAATACTTCACAAACAGTATCTCTGACACTATAGTAGACATTGAATCAACAAAATCAAGATTTCAGTGTGTTCTGAGGTCTGGGGAGGGGAATATTCTTTATTAATTTTTTTCCTTTTTATTCTATTTTCTTTGATTTATTATTTTATTTAAAAGATGGCTTAACAGTAGTTCATGTGGAAAATCAAAAAGGAACCTAAGTAAATAGGAATAATTAAATTTCAGATACAGGTTATATTTGTGCAGCATACTAAACAAAAGCCTAAGCCTGAGTACATGTCAATTTTTCTGCCTTTAACAAACAGGACAATCTATATCTCAAACATGATTAAATTGCAAGGAGCACAACAAACAGTTGTCATACTGCATTACCAGATTTTTCAATGCTTTTTGTTCCATCAACAGAACGCCTACCAACTGCAAAAATAACCACTGCCAAGGCTCCACGAGGCACTTACATAAAATGCTGAAGAATTACTGAATTGGAAATTATCAAAGTATAAAACCTGCTTATCCCAAGGAAAAGGGAGGTTTCATTTATGTGGATTTTGTTTTGCAGTGGTAAGCATGTTGCAAGGTATGCACTGGATTCTGTAGAAATTTAACAAAGCCCAAGATTACATTCTATTTAAATTCTTTTTTACATCCTCTTATGTGTTACTGAGTATAAACAGGCTTCTTTTTCTGAAATTTAATATGCATGAATGTTTCTGTTGTTTTCATGACACAAAATTGCCAAATAAGCTCCCAAATTATTTTAAATCAGTTCAACCCTGGATAAACTCCCCCGTCCCCAGAACGAAAAGTTGATGGTGGGGGTACTAGTTGTACTATATCACCCTGAGTTTCCTTATTCACAAATTAAGGTACATCAATGAGATATATTTAAGGGTTTTAAGTTCTTTCCTCTCAAAATTTCCTCTCTCCACAAAATAAGGGCACACATTTTCATCTGAATGGTAAGCCTACAAAGTTTTTAGAACAAAATCAAATTATTTTTAAAAAGACGAAGTTAAATCATGCAAACATGCCTACATTTTCTAAATCCATTCCATATCCATTAGAATCAAAGCTTTTGTTTACTTACATGCTGGATACAATGGAAAAGTTCAAAGAAATCTGCTCCCAAAGAACAAAGTGATTACATCTACCGGAGTCTGTTGGGAAATGAGTAACACACACTTTCTCGCTTGCTCTCATCCCTGTGCAGTGAAATAATCCCAAACTGTCTGTTCTCCCAAGTTACAATCACAAGGACCTCCTAGCGCCACCAATCTTGTCTTTGCAAAGCAGGAGCAGTGCTTCCAGAGTAGGTTCACCCCCATCCTTCTGAATTTGCAACTTGGGCTCTGATGCCCTTCAACAGAAATACACCAACTTATAGAACATAAGTACATGCAGGAGTCACAGAATGCTGTGTCTTCAGGGTTGCCTGAAAAAACTAGTAGAAAGCTAAAAACAAGAACTATTTTGGTCCCTATACATCTCTTAACTATTTAACACATGATATTCCCAGAATAAGTGAGGAAAGTCTTCCACCTATTTAACCCTCCCTCCCCCCACCCCAAAAGAGAGTAGTTGCTTATTCTTTTTCAAACTCCAAACTATTACAATATTCTATGTAAATTGTTACCAATTTTTTTTAATCCCACACATGCTGGAGATGCTGACAGGGTCACACAAAAAGCAATGACATTAATAGGTACCCTTGAGGAGAAAGAAGGCAATCAATTATGAATCATTGGCAGAAATTGTGGGGCTGTCAAAAGCCCCAGTTACAGCTGTGCTTCATCAAATCAAACCACATTTAATTTCCAAGTGAAATGATTCCTGTTTCTGATGTCTAGGGTACTTGTTTGTGAAATCTACAAAATAGACTACATTTAACTAGATTCTAATCAGATAAGAAATTATTCACACTGGAGAAGAAAAGTGGAAGCATGAAGGAAAACCTTGGAAATAAAGGCCTTTAATTTCTGAGTTGGAAGCTCCAGGCTCTGATCTTAGATCTCACTTATTTGAGCCAAGACTACCTACCCACATCTATATAGTACTTTAAGCTTTACAAAGTGCTTTCAACCACCACCAGTGAGGCAGGTGGTACAACTATCTTTATTTCCATTTTATAGATAAGGAAACTACTATGAGATAGGGAAGCACCTATCCCAAGGTTACAATGACTCTAAAACTGGGTCTTTTAATATATTTGAAGAAAATAATTAATAGTCACCTTGTGCAAACTGAAAAGTACAACTCAACCAGGTTACAAAATTAAGGAAGTCACTAACACACACACAGACACAAATACACACCACTTACTTCCAATATTTAACTCAATTTCATACTTGTAATTATCAGTTTAAAAAAAGAGATCAGTCCATAAAAACCCAACTGATTTGTCTTATTATAAAACCAAGGATTCTGTGCCATAAGCTCTAGGAGCTTTACTTTTGAAAAATGCTAAAAATCAGTTTCAAAATTGAGTCCACTCTAGATAGGATATTCATAAGAGTAAGAACATAGTAGTAGAGACTGAAAATAGTAATAGGCTACTGTTTAGTAAAAGAACCAGATTCCTGTGAAAGGTGAATAGTGCTGAGATCAATGCCAGAACATCAGCAATCAGGGCATTTAGATATTTATCTTTTGGCTTGGCCCACATTAATGGGAGAAAGAGGGACGAGGCAAAAGGAGGGTAATGGGAAGGGGAAGGATAGTCGTAACCTGATTCTGCCATGCTAAAGTTGTTGTGCTGGATGACACCAACTCAGGCAGGCACATATCTCCAAACTTTCCCCAATAGTTTGAAATCATGGGATCCATCCCTAAGCAGAAGTGATGGGGTCTGTCCTTTCATTTCTCTATGGCAGGAAGGAAGAAAATTCAGCTATACGTAAGTTTTTTTGCCAACACCTCTCAACAACTTCACCTTCCTGGATAGCAAGCTTCTACCTTAACGCTCATCTTAGCACAGGCCAGCCCTCTGATGCTAGGAGTGAAGGAACAGAGGTGAAAGACAATGAACAAATGAGGTTAATGAGGCTCCTAGTTTCCTCAACTATAAAAATGTCCTCCCATTCATTAGACAAAATCAATAAAGCAAATAATCGGCATATAGAAGGCTCTCATTTTTGCCCTTGTTCAGGTAAAGCTAAAAGTTAAATTCAGCCCAAGTCTAGCATTTGCTTTCCCATCAGTATAAAACATTTTGGTACCTTACCCTGAACGTGTGTTCAGCTTTCTCCCTGTGGGGAACTTGGTCCAAGGTACCATCGGTTTGGCTTCTTTTCAAACCAGCCGTAACATCAGGAACATTGCTGAAGTCTGGATTTGAAAACAACAAATACGAATACTTAGCATGGCCATTTTCAGGTAAAATTACATTTAAAGGTCTACATAAGGAAAACGGAGAAAGAAGGACAGAACAGTAACATTGAGATTCAAGTTGTAATAACAGTAAAGTAGGAGAATACACTAACCTGCTCTTCTCCAAACCACATCTCAGCTTTTGCTAACACAACATCAACTACCCTCTATCACCTTATGTCTCCCATCCAGCATTATTTGCATTACCAGTTAAAAACAATCAAAATGACATTTAACATGCCTCTTTATTCTTTCCTTTGGGTTCCTGATATAATTTTAGACACCCTGAGTGCTATAAGCAGTGTCATGATACACTCTCCTTACCTCATTTCACTGAATGAAGACAAATTTCCAAAAAGCTGGATGCAAACCTGGTAGCACATAGCAGTTTCTCCCAACAAAACAGGCTTTGCCCATTCACAGGTGTAATTTAATTTTTCCAAAATTACCAAAGGCTAAAGTCAATTTGATTTTCAATTAAAAATAAAAAATGCATTAACATCTCTCTAGCTTCCAATGTGGAAATTAACATACAAGACTAAGTTTAAGTAGAGCTGTTTCCAGCCTACAACTATGCACATCACCCTGTTCTTACCGCCTCCTTCCATTATTTTTTTAAAATTTGCAACTCCCAATACCACTCGAAATAAAATTCTCTTTTAGAAAAAACAGAAAAGGCTTTCCTCTTAACTTTTCCCAACTACTATGACCTGGCCCCTCAAAGGAAAAAATGCCAAATTATTTCTACCGAAACCAGAGATCATAAATCATGCACCTATGTAGCTGAACAACTGGGTTGGACTTAAGTATATCCTGGCTGTAGGAACTGGTATATGACCCAACCAAGTACCATGGAGGCATGGGGGCAAGAGACTCAAAACTAGAGACAAAAGCCCTGTGAGGTTTATAGAATTCAAGCACAGGAAGACATGCATGTGACATAGTGGGGTTTTTTTCTGGGTAACTTAATCATAACATATTAATGTTATGCATCAACCTAACCATACAGTTAAGTACAGTTAAGAGGTGATGTCGTCTTCAGTCAATACCCTTGCTTCTGCTTTTTTCACACCTCACTCCACACCTTTCAGCATTTAGAGAGACAACATAGAGTGACTAGAGAGCTGCCTCAGAGTCGGGAAGATCTGGGTTCAAATCCCTCCTCTGACACATATGGCTGTGTGACCATGGACAACTCACTTCATTTCTCAGTGAAGTTGCTCTAGGGAACTCTCCAAGACTCTAAGTGCCAGAGCAGGTACAGCTTTGAACTAGCAGAGGAATGGCCTCAGCAGGGGCTCTCTGCACATGGCCAGTCTCCAACTGGTACTCAGCTCTCCCACAAAATGATGGCCAACAAACCCAGAACCTTGCCAAAAGTAGGAGTATGGCTAGGTGTGGACCAAAGGGATGCAGTGCTTTCAATTTTTGTCCCAGGGAGATGAGTCTTCTCTTTGTTCTGAGAAAACAGCATGAAATTTCCAGGGTAAAAAGGGATCTAGACAGCAGTGAAACGGCTCCCATCTTGTAGCCTATAACTTAAGACTTTCAAGGGAATTCCCGAGCAAGCCCTAAAAGAACTAACCTGGCTACAACCCTAGGAGTTGCTTTGCTTTGTGTAACTCTCCAAATAAAGCTAGTGTTCTCAGAAGCACTAGAGCCACCTTGAACTACTTGGATACTAAGTGGATGAAAAGAGGAGACATAGTCTGGTAGGCTCGGGGACACCAAGCAAACTTCTAAAATACAGCCTTCATTGTTTCACATGTACATTTTCTGGAAGGAGGGCAGGATGGTTAAAAAAAAAAAGCAGAGGCTGTTAAAATTGCAATACTTACTTACAAAGCTGCTGTAAACAAGCACCAAATTGATACCCTGTCCGGGGTGCCACCGAGCCTATGTATAGCTCCACTTTTACATTCTGCCCACATCATGAGCAGCAGCTGGCTCAAGTGAGTCAACATTCTCCCATTTCCAATCCAGAAAACTAGTTTTAGATCTTCTGAACCCATTCTCTTACTGGCGTAAATGCTACAGAATTTATTAGGAAATAACTTTGTATCAATAATGACAAGTATTTACTTCACTCCAACAATGTGCTCAGTGGAAGAAAAATGTTCAGAGATGCTAATTCTACCAAGATTTCCACATGCTTTTGGCATCTGTTCTGTGATCACTATTAGCAATAAATAAGTATATCAAATAATTGATTCATAGTGTCATAGATTGAGAACTGGAAGGGTCTTTTTAAGTCATCTAGTTTTAACACACTCATTTTACAAATGAGAAATTAAAGTCCATAGAGGTTAAGTTATTCCTTCACCTTCAGTACACACCTTAATACTTCCAATACTTTGTTGTTGTGAGTATGCCCACCACTAATGCAAATTAAATTCTTCTAATTTAATAAATGGTCTTTCGTCATCATCTTCTTCTTTATGAACATCATCATCTTCCTGCAGACAACCTGATGATGAGTCTCTCTAAACTTATTTAGGCTGGTCTTCATAAGAGAGAAAATCTCGAATGGTGAAGGCCCATACATATTTTTAAAAAGAATTCTCGTGAATGGAGAGACAGCTGTAGGACAGAGAGCTAATCTCAAAGACGGAATAACCTGGATTCATGTATCACCTCTGACACATCCTGGCTGTGTGACCTTGGACAAATGACTTCATCCATATACTCCTGGTAACTCTAAGACTATAATTTGCAGCTGAAGTGCTGACTGGCATTGGTCAAGGCAAGGGTGGGAAACATGCAGCCTTGGGGCCACACGTGGCCCTCTAGTTCCTCAAGTGCAGCCCTTTGACTAAATCCAGACTTCACAGACCAAAGGGCCACACTTGAGGACGTAGAGGCTGCAGGCTCCCCAACCCTGGTAGGGGGTTTTCTTACTTGGGAATTCCTAACATCAATGAAATCACAGGTCTAATTCCTTTCTCCTTCCTAAGTTATTAGGATGAGGAGAGGTTTTTAGTCTTAAGCCCTACTTCCTCCAAAAAACCTTCCCTGATTACATTAGCTCACAGAAAGCTCACTTTTCTTCAAGGTTATTTCAAGTTTATTTATGTCATTTATTTTCTTCATCACCAATTACTGTACTTAACTCACATACTACATTATTATATAACTAGTTTCATGTGTTTCTATTTTGCCATGCCATGTGGACCCCCCACTATGAAACTGTCAAATCATTAAGGGTTTAATACTCCTTTTCTTTCTTCCACAGGGCAGAGAGTAGTATTAGCACACTGTCCCCACCTTTTCTTCTTTTTACATGCATCAGATTAGAATTCTATATATCTGACACAAATCTACTAAACAAAATTAAGAATTCAGGGCTAGTGACTAATCCATTTCCATCTAGTGGACAGAGCTTCCCTCCACACATACATATTTTCCCATATAATCAAGGTAAAGCAGATTCTCTAGATGAGACCTGGCAGAGAAAAGGGGAAGATGCAATGCTGCCTGCCCATACCCACTTTAGCAAAGCAGTGAAAGCAACAGCACTACCCATGTTACAGTCTTAGACCCATCACATGTATCCCCTTCATCTGCACCCAGGACCACCAGGAGTAAGGCAGTAATCTTCCACTGAGGGCTTATGTAATTGCCCTTAACATTCACTGACAGTGAACAACCATTTTCGCTGGCAATTTGGGGAAAACAGGGCTGAAACTAACAACCTCGAGGTGGAAGAAATGCAGAGAGAAAGTAGTAATTCTGCTTCTTCTCTGAAAGGCAGCATGTCAGTCCTTAATCGCATCGATGCACCACTGTCAGCCAAGTAGCTGGCAACCCTGAATCCTTTACAATTAAAGGGTAAAAATCCATGTTAAAGTTACATCAAGGATACAAACTTAAAAATAGAAACATCAGGAAATGCAAAAGTGCCTCGCCCACACTGTGCATAATCCGAATTCAAAGCATACGTTTACATCATTGCCAATTTAAATCTTACATAGTTAATAGGAAAGAGTGTGGGCTTCCTCAAGGACAAAAAAAAAACACTGCCATATCAAGGTATCTAGCTGGGATTTGCTTAGGGGTGTTCTTTGGAAACAGGTACTAGGAGAAGCTGGGAGATGACAGGCAGACTGGAGCATGGCCCTGGATCTCTGGTCAGTTAGTTGTCATCCATACCTCTAGTCCTTCTTTTCTGTCCTCATTTGACATCATTTCCTTGGCAGTAACCCATCTTTAAGCATGCAGTTAAAAGGACTGGGAATGTGATATAGTTGCTGTGGATACTTGACTATTCCTGGCCATTCCATAACCACAGTCCTCCTTAACTGCCTCCTCGGGGACTTAGATGGGAAAGGAAAAGAGAAGGAAAACAGCTAGAGATATCCTGGGTGAGGAGAACTTCAATGTAGAATCAAATCAGCCTGAATTTGAACCTGAGTTCTCATCAATTACCAATCATACAACTTTGGGCAAGTCATTTTATGTCTTTGGGCCAATTTTTTCTCATCAATCAAATGGAGATTATCCAATCACACAGGGTTGTTATGATGATTAAATAAAAAAAAAAGGTACTTTGTACGTATCAAGCACTGTAAAAAGACAAGCTATTATTGTTCCTGATATTATTATCATTATCACTCTGTGGATGGCTGAGAAAGGGTTGTAGTCACACCAGGTAACACTTATAACACCTAAGGGCCTTTCAAGTTCTAAAACAATGATATTATGAAATCTGTTTGTGATGGGTAGGGGAGGATATAGTAATATTAACTAAGTACCACTACCAAAGGTGTAGACTAGCACCTGGCAACTGGCAAACAAGGACCCTTGACTCAAAACAAAGACATGCTTCTGAGGGAAACGGCCTGAATACACAGCGACAGAAGTTATAAAAGGAGTTGGACTGCAAGCCAAAATGCAGTATAGGAAGTGACAAAAACTCAGGAGGATTACTCATCCAACTTATTAGCACTATGAATGTAAAGGCTTCAGACGAGGTGTGTTCACAATTTCTGATACAAATCAAAACATTTTGACAAAAAGAGAATTATAGTTATATGTTAATAGAACTTTATATATAGTTATATGTTAATATATTAATATATGTTAATAGAAGTAAATAGGTAATTAACTTAAACATAGATTATTACATTGAGAGAACAATTAGAAACTATAACTATAGATACTTCAAAAATAAAGCATTTGGGGAAGCTAGGTGGCACAGTGGTTAGAGCACCGACCCTGGAGTCAGGAGGACCTGAGTTCAAATGTGACCTCAGACACTTGACACATGTACTAGCTGTGTGACCTTGGGCAAGTCACTTAACCTGAACTGCCCTGCCTTCCCTCTTCCAAAAAAAAAAAAATAAAGCATTTGGACTGACAAGTTATGCTTATATTTGAGAATTTTTATCACAGGATGAAAAAAACTTTTAATCATTAAATCACTAGCCCATCCCACCACCACCACTGCAAATAATAAATATAAAGACATAATATATGAAGGTTTGAATTTTTAAAATAACAAAGAAGTTATGTGAATAATAAATGATTTAACTGTTTGCAGAAGCACAATTAATTATGGCATTAAAATTGTGAATCCGATATTTAATAGTTTTTTATAACTGTATCATCAAACATAAGAGAGTGTCAAAGTAATAATAATAATAATAATAGTAAACAACCCAACCTAGTATTTATTTGTATAGCCCTTGAAGGTTTGCAAAGCACTTTCCATAGGTTATCTCACTGGATTTTCAGAACAACCCTGTGAAATCCTCTTTTTGTGGATGCGGAAGCTGGGGCTAAAAAGTTAGGTGACTTGCAGAGTCACCGAGCTAATTCAGGTCTGCCTAACTCCTAACTCCAAGTGCTCTATTCACTGCTATTTAATAGAAGCAACAGTAACATAATCTCATAGATGAAAAATTTGAATTTACTTCTTTTCTGTAATTATTTTTAAAAGGCAAAGACCATAAAGAGAAGGTAGTTTCCTGATATATGCAATCCTAACATTTAAACAGATGAGATTCCAGATAGGTAAAATTTAAATTTTTCATGGCAATCCTAAATTCCTTATTCTGCACACACAAAAAATTACCAATTAAGTCTCCAAATGTATAATTCATCACAAAGCACACAGCATACTGAGTTAGTTTGTACTGACAAGCTTTAAATTATGTATTTCCTAAGTTTCATGTTTAAAAACTACATATTTATGTATTTTTCATTTAATTACATTTTCTCTAAACTTCCATTCATGCTTTTATTACAAAATCCTCAATGCTTTTATATACTTCTCTTAAATCACGGAAGTTACGCTGTCTCATACTAGCAATTATTACTCATCACCATTCAATGAAACAGAATGTTAATATGCCCATAAATTCCAGAGAAAATACTTTTCCTAAGCCTGATATTATTTGAATGAATTATGTCAGAGAGTCTGCAGATGAGCTGTTAGATAAGTAAGCAAATAAAATGTTAGTGACCAGGGTTTTTTCAAATTCAAGGACTGTTCAGTTCTAAAATGAAAAGCATACTGGCATTTTGGAGATAATACTGATCTTGCAGGCATGGGGCCCAGGTTAAATCTTGCCTCAGTCACTTACTAACTGTGTGCTCATGGGGACGTCCTCCTCTCAGAGCCCCAATTTCATCATTTTTAAAATGAGGAAAACAGAGAAATGATAGTGATATAAAAAGAAAAGGTTTTTAAAAAACAAATTAAATGGAAATAGCAAAAATTATACTATCAAAGTCATAAAAGTGCTTTGCAAAACTTTTTAAAAGTTCTTCACCTTATAACACATAATTTTTAAAGTACCACAACATTGATCTTTTAACAACATAGATGTAATAATGATGATTACAATTATATCTGCAATAGTAAGAAAGAAAACGACATTTTGATGCTTTAAAAGTAAGTGGGCTACAAGGCAAGGTTAATGTATTTTCTGTAACATATTAAAAAAACAGTAACTTGGGTATCAGAAGTAGCCCCAAAATTATCAAAGATATACATGACTAGGAAAGGAGATCAGCCAGTCATGTAACAAGTAAAAATTGACAGCTCAAATGCTGTACTAATTGATATCTATGAGGTTAGAGAGTATACAGATTTAGGAGACCTTAAAATTTTATTATCCACATGAGAAGAAAATCAAAGGCAATAACCTGAACAGATCATTGTTATGGGGTAGAGAAGTATAAGAGTACCAGAAAAATAGGAATTTAATGTTGTTCCTAAATTCATTTACCTGCCAAAGTTGTTACTCAGTGGCACAAAGACACTACTACCTCTTCCAATCACCCACTCCCCCACTAAAGTAGGTTCCCCAGTATTCTTGATCTTATCCCAGCAATGTCTTGCCTCTCCTTTTTCCTGCTCTCCCCTCATACAGCCTCATATTCTGTTTAGACCCTCACCTTTTGCCTAGAGTCTAGGCCCTAGACTATTGTAACAATCTCCCAATTGGTCTCTGTACTTGGAAGTTTCCTGTCCATCTTCAACCCAGCTGCCGAAACGATACTCATAAAACACAGAATGGACCATGACACCCACCTACACAAAAAGCATCAGTGACTCCTTATTGCCTTAAAGATAAAACATAAAACCATCAGCCCAGCTTTTAAAGTTTTCACAATCTAGTTCCCACTTCTCTTCAGTCTTATTTCATATTCCCTTTCACATACTCTCTTTATACACAATTATTAATTATTTTTGACCCACTCGTTATTTAGGGGATTGGTTCAGAAGGTGGGGGAAGGATTGAAAAGGGAACTGTAAGGGAAGAAGTCTTGTTTTGATGTTGGGAGGAAGTTCCATTGATAAATGTTCCTACGGTTGAAGGGAGATGTTCTGTGAAGAGGGGGATAAAGACCTTGCACTAGAAGCTGTTTGCAGGGATTTGGTGTTTGAAAAGACTATTTTTGTTATTTTAATATCATTGCTTTTGGCTTCTCTTCTAGAATGTTCTTCATTTCTGTGTATTTGCCAATTAGTTATCCTCTTTTTTTACTTCTTTGGTGAGACTGCCATCGCAGACTCAAGGTTTTTCTATTCTGCAAATTATGTATGCTGTGCAAGCCACAAATTCTACTCTCACAATTCTCATTTCTCTTTTGAACCATTCAGGACCAGTGTGATGTGGTTTCACATTCCACAGAATCCTCTGTCTCCTCAAGTGTTGAATTGTTTACCTTTGTCTTATGACTGAACTTGTTTACTAGATATGGAGGCCATATTCCCTTCTGCTATTAATGTTGGTTTATCTGTTTATGCTCAAAGTTCTTTGAGTTTTCCTTCTCTTTAGATCTTTCATAATTCCAGTCTTTCCCCCCTCCCTTATTTTATTTTCCATGATTACTCGCTTTCTGACTCCTTCCCTTCCAAGTGTAGCTTCCCTGGGGGCTGGATGTCAAAGTATCTCAATCTCCTCCTACACTGGACAATTCACCACTTGCCAGCCTTGGTCTCTGCTCCAGTGACTTTAGCTAAACAGATTTGGCCCTAGTAGGATGCCAGGGTTAGTGGAATGCCACATACCACCCCACACAATACCTTGTCCAGTTCTTTTTGTTTCTCAGTTCTCTGTCCTGGCAGTATGGAGTGCTGCCCTGCAGGTGCTATTGCAGCTTGGCAATATTTCTGTCATTTGGATGGGGGGTACATGGTCAGGTATTGGGCTGAGCTCTTCTTTAAGCCCAAACAAGTGTCCTGTCATTTAGGTTTGTACTTCTAATCTTCTACAGAGATCTCTTGTAGCACAGAATGTTATAGCAGTGCTGGATATCACGACCTCAGTAAATGTCTGCATTTAGAGCTTGGAAAAGGGAAAAGGAACCAGGGTATGGAGTTGCAAGCCTGGGGGTTAGGTTCGCTAGTACAGCTTTGGGCCTATAGCATGATGGACAGTAGGAGAAGCAATGCTCTGTGAGCTCAGGTTAGGCATTAGCTCACGAAGTGTTTTTTTTTAACCGGGGTTCCTGGTGTGTTAGACCACGAAAAAAGCTGAAATTTCTTTATGTTTGGCATATAATTTCTGGTTTGGAGAGGTTTTAGAGGTCCTGAAGATTAGAGAAAATATCTAATCCTCCATCTTCTTGGTTACATGACTCAGAAGTTCATATACTCTCAGTCCCAATCAATTAATCCCACTAACCATTCCCCACACATGGCATTATATCTACCCTTCTCTGTATCTTTGAAAAGGTAGTTGCCCATGCCTGGAATCTCTATAGCTCAGAATCCATAGCTTCTTTCAAGGTCCAGCTCATGATTCACCTTCAACATGGGGCTTTGATGCCTTCCTTCGTAATATCCCTGGTGCGACCATTTGTTTCCTTCTTGAAATTAATTTGTGTGAATAACCTGGGCTAGTATAAGCATACCCAGTTTGAGTAACATAGAGACCTGAGTCCCTTGCCACTTGGGTGGAGGTAACCTCCTCTGACTGACTGCCTCTGTCTTTAAAAATGGCAAGACTGAACCAATCATCTTTATTCAGATGCTCTTTTCCACACTCTCTCTGTGTCTAGAGGGTGAAGATCGCCATTTATTCATAGCAAAGACGCCATGAACTGACTCTTTGAAAGAAGAAAGGCTCTCCTTCCCCTGTTCTCTCTGTTTTATCCCAAAGTGAATCCCTCCAAGAAATAGGCCTGAAGACATTTTTTCCCTGCTCTGTATTGTTTGTCCTCAGTTTCAGGTACTGGAAATGATCCTCAGAGGAACAGGAGTTGGAGCCATGGAGACCTTGGAACCAAGATTGCAGGCAGGATGGCACTGAGGCCTGGAAAAGCCAGGGTGCCTGGGACTCAAGTGTGAGGAGTGTTTCAGATTTGGAGCTGGGACTATGCTCTATAAGAAGTGAGCTAAGCTATGAACCTAATCTCTTTCCCCTCCCCAGAAATAGGTAATGCAAAGGGGGAGAGAGATTATAATAGGAGAGTAAGTTCTCACATTTGTGATTAGACCTTCTGAAGTAAATATTTCTTTGTAAAATCTAATCTCACTGTTAGTGGCTAATGAAACTAGTAGGGAACCACCTCCTACAACTGAGGGAATATCATTAGTAGGGGGCTGCAGCTGTTGGCAGAGAGCCTAGACACCCCAAATCCCCTAAAGGATACCAGAGAATCCTGGAGGAGTAAAATGGAACACGTCTGGCCTTCAGGTGGTGGGGGCCAGGGTGGTCTATGCTTCAATTTATACATTTTTATTTGTATATGTACATGTTGTAAAATATAAATTCTATATGCAACAACTTCAGTAATATAAATGAAAATGCTGTAAATTTATGCTGTAAAATTATGATGACCAAGCTTGGCTCCAAAAAAAGGTATATGAGAAGGTCCCTCCCACCTACCCCCTACTGCATTTTGCAGAAGCAGGATAAACATATGGAATACTACATGTCAGACTTTTTTCTTGTGTTGGTTAGTTTTGCTAAACCATTTTCTCCCTTTTATTATTTGTTATGAGATGGCTTTCTGGGGCGGGGGCAAGTAGAGAAAAGAATATAGTAGGAAATGAAGGTGACATAAAAACAAAAGATAGCAATAATTTTAAAACTTCTGGTTTTGTCTTTGTAAACACCATATCTAGCACAGTCCCTTGAAAACAATATTCTTGTTGAATTGTTTTTATTTGAATTAAGTTCCAGTTGTAAATTATAGGCAGTCAGACTATCACTATTGATACATAGAAAAAGAAAGTTTGATAATAGAGAATTTACAAAATAGCAGACATTAAACTCTTTCATGTATAATGAGTGTTCATGCTGTTTTAAATGTCTTTACAATAAGAAAAGTAGAGAATTAAGAGAAGTATGAACATGGAAGACCTTTTCAGGGGTGTCTGAGATGGACATGAATTTCACTTTCAAAGTTAAAAAGGCAAACTCTGTGATTCTGGGCTCACGTCCCTGCCTAAAACCACAAAGTGAAGGAAAAGAACTAGAAGGACAACAGATGGCAGAGCAAAATTAGATGTACCCAACAGCTCATTCTCTAGACAAATTATAGAGGTAATGAGTTTGGTCCCGAAGGAGAGGAGCCTTTGATCGCAGGATATAATAACGGTTGCAATTAATTTTTAAAATATATTATTGATATTTTTTGTTTTTATAGCAACTGCAGTTCCTAATTTAACCCTATGTCTACCTCCTAGAACTATTCCTTATAATAAAATTACTGGGTTTTTTTTGTATTTTAAAGGGGTAGAGGGAAAGTTTAGCCAAACTAATTAATACATTAAAAATAGTCTGACATTATATATGGTATTCCACACTTAGAGTATGTAAAGAAGAGAGGTAGGTATCTCCTCCCATCTCTCCTCTGGGGCATGGTTATAATTTCATAGCATTTTGTTTTTGTTCTTCTTTGTACTTACATTACTATAATTGCGTCTCTTGTTTTCCTGGTTCTTCTCACTTCACTTTGTATCACATCATAAACAACTTCATATAATCTCTATCCAGGATAGCCATCATTTTAAACAACACAGTAATATTCTATTAAGCTCATGTAATGCTTGGTCCGCTACTCCCTAATTTATGGGCATCTACTTTGTTTCCAGTTCTTTGCTACTAAAAAATGTAACAGCTAACTTTTGTTTGCACTTTCGGATTTGCAAAATGCTTTCTATCAATTATCTCATGGATCTTCACAACTACCTTGTGAGGCTGTTATACTATAATTATCACTTTTTTTACAGATGAAAATCAGTCTTAGTAGAGTGACTTAGCCAAGATGATAGAACTTACAAATGTTCAGAAGCAGAATTTGAACTCAGCTCTTTCCTATCTCCAAGCCCAGCCTTCTTTCTTCTAAAGTTTGCTGCTTTTGATAAAAGATGAAAGAGAAAGGCCCTGGAATTGGCATTTTCGACCACGGTTTTGGTAATATTTTGCGGCATTGTTTATTCCAGCTAGGGTCAGTTCAAATGTCAAGAAGAAAGACAATTTAGGAACACATACACACACACATACACACACACACACATAGTCCAGTCACTGCAACTTACAGGGATTCAAACTATCACTACTGATATATGGAAAATTACAGAAAAATTCCAATAGAGAATTTGCAAAATAGCAGACATTAAAGACATGTGTATGTACATATACACATGTGTGTATATATCCATACATATATGTATATAATATATGTACACACAGATGTACAAAATTATACAGAATACAGAAAACTAACAACAATTTAGGTTCTTGAGGGACCTCAAAGCACTATGAAAGTCTATTAAAAGAATTCTAATAGGAAATATTAGCAGTATGGATATAATTCATCAGAAAGAAGGGAGAAAAAGATAGTTAAATGCCTTTCTGAAGGAAATTCTATTTTCTTAGCATAATATGAGTTTGAATATCTGTTGTCATTCTGGAATTTGTAATCTAGAGGATAATCATTTATTTTTGGCCCTGAGAAAAAATGTACCATTGTGATCTGTGAACTGGAAAGCAGACTTGAGTCATGTCCAGGAGTTTTTAGCAGGACGCACACAGTCTGCAAAAGGGTAGGCTGAGAGAAAAGAATGGGAACCATATAAGCTGAGCAGCAGTGGGGGAGACTGTGTCCCTAGACCTGCCTAGGCCTTAATTAAAGGAGCTGAAAAGAATCAGTGAACAGAAAGGTGAATGGAAGAATTGAAAGGAAAACTCAGTTGAGACTGGGACATGAGTGAGAGGGGTTGGCCATCAGGCCAATGAAAGCATGTCAGAATAGAGCACTCAGACAAAAGCTTACCTATTCAAGGACTGAGGGAAATTCCGAAGGGTCTACTCCCCGCCACCCCCCCCCCAAAAAAAAATTCCCTTCCCAAGTCTGTCTAGAAACAGGCACTGTAATATTCTCCCTTCATTTTTTTTTACTTAATTAAGCTTTTCCTGTATCCTGATTTTGCTCCAAATATATAGAGGCCAAGGGTTAGATGGAAATACATAAAATTTAAATTAGGGCCAAAAGCTAAACCTCTCTCTTAATGGTATGCATTTTCCTAACTGGGGTCTGTGAACTATAATGATTGTTTTAATAACTTTTTACCTGATATAAACTCCATAAAATAGCAAACACAGAGAGCCAAGAGCTATTGTATTAGCCACAGGCTAATAAGCAAGCTAATCTTTTGTCACTGATTATGATTAATTAACACACAAGAACACATACACCCAAAACCCCATCCCCACACCTGCTAGGGAACAGATAGGGGAGGCCTGAGAGGAATTCAGCTCTTCTCCTCTCTAGAAGGGAAGATTGAGCAGAAAGGATTGCATAATAGCCAGTCAATTTCACCCTCTACAGAGAAACCCACCCATGTGGCACTAGACAAAATATTACGGAGGTAAAACAGGCCTTCATATGAGAAGCAAGAATTCTGTTACGGACAGATTTTTCATTCAAGTACATGTGGAACTAGCCAGCCTCTGAGGTCCTTACCAACTCTGGGATGTTGTGATTCTGAGAGCTTATGGTGGAAGGAGAAAGTTGTCAATAGGAAAATTCTTTAAGAAAAAAGTAAGTATCTGAAATATAGTGATCTTTCTAAAAGCAGGATGAGTCAACATGCAGATCCTATTCCTGGCTCTGCTGCTGACTAAGTGACCTTCTCTGAGTGACTTGTCACTTAATGACTCTGTACCTCAGTTTACCCTGCTGTGAAACTAAAATGATAATAACACATCTCTGCTTCAGCAGGGTGATGTCAGGATTAATTAATGTTTTTAAAGCACCCTGTGATCTTTAGGTTGTAGACAACCTACCATTATTAAGAAGTCTTAACCCACACCTGCTACACAGTAGGAAAGTTCTGAGCTTATTGAGAGAGACAACATGTTTTTTTTCATTTTAGAAAAGTTTTAACTTCATCTTTGGCTCCAAAGTAAACTGAAAACACAACCTATCATGTTAACTTTTTCTGTGTTAGAAATAATAGAAAGTTCCCACATTATTCCTGGAAGACAGTTATTACTGACCTTTCCCTCTCCCTACACCTATCATATCCATCAATAATAATGCCTTACATTCATATAGGACTTACCAAGTGCCAAGTGCTTTACAATTATTAACTTATTTGATCCTCACAACAGCACTAGGTGGGAGGTGCTATTATTATCTCCATTTTTCAGATGAGAAAACTGCAGCAGACAGAGGTTCAGTGACATGCCCAGGGTCACACAGCTAGTAAGTTTCTGAGGCTGGATTTGAATTTAGGTCTTTGTGACTCTAAACCTGGTACTCTATCCACTGCACTACCTATCTGCCTGAACAAGTACAAAGCATTTTAAAGCACCTACTATATGCCAGCTACTGTGGTAAGCACTCGAGATACAAAGATGAAAGTGAAAGAAAGAGTTCCTCTCTCCAAGGAGCTTACATGCTATCACAGTGTGCATTCTGTCACCAGGTCTTGCTGCTTCTCCCTCCGCAACAGCTCTTGTATCTTTCCCCTCCTCTATTTTCCTGCTGCCATCACTTCATAAGCCTTCATTACAATCCACATCAGCTATCATAATTATGGCAGAACTAACTGGTCTTCGAGTTGCAGTCTTTCTCCTCCAGTATACACACTCCTCTACCACTTCTCTGCTAATCCCTATGCATAGATTTGTTCCTAGGGATTCAAGATCCCTTACAAATTGGCACTGCTGTCTCTCGAGTCCTATCACATACTTTTCTTGTCCATGAACTCTACGCTCCAGAGCGTGATCTTGACTCCATGTCTTTGCTTGTCCTGCACCATATGGCTGAAACACCCTACCTTTTCCCTCTCCACCTAGTGAATTCCTACCCATCTTTTAAAGCCCATCCCTAATGCCATGTTCTGCAGGAAGCCCTTTCTGATCCCTCCAGCTGACAATGACTTAGTGTCCTTGTTACATACAGCACTCATCTTTATACCTGTCTAATATACTTACCATGTTCCACTACCCAAAGGATGTGTCATCTTTTCAATGTAGATAATCCTTTCACTACTCTACGACCAAGGAGAAGGTTTTTATGAGATACTGGGGCTGAAAAACCCATTGCCCTCAGGTCAACTTGTCAAAACCTAAGTTAATCTATTCCTCAGACAACCAAGAGAATCCATCACTAAGCCCATACTCAAAACCTTTTCAGTTTGGTAGGACTTGTTAGAGCCTGAGTTTAGCTGGCAAAGAAGCTCACACCATGATAAGGTATCAGGGTAGGACTTTAGTGGAAAGTACATAACACAATGTCCTATATTACTATGCATTATAGGTAAACCTATCTGTAAACTCCATTAAGGACAGAAAAGGTGATTTTGTGGAAAGGATTTCTGCTTGTATGTAGGTTTGGACCTCTGAGGAATCTTCCAACATGGCATCTATTTCTAAAACTCTAAATCCCTCTGAAGCGACTAGCTGAGAAAAGCCAAAGGTCAAAGGGAAACAGACGAGACAGAAACAAAACCATAACAAGACAATTTACAAACCGGTGATGACTATATGTAGAAATGGGGACAAAAGGTATGTTATTCAATAATACTTTGACTATCATCACACGAGTGTTCCAATTCGTGACATATAAAGCTTTATCACCTTCACCACTGTAATGGGAAATGACAGGTACATTCTCTTCACTTAACCTTCTTTGATCCTCTACTTTCCAAAGGTATCTTATTAGGTTTGAAAAAAAAATTCAACAATCCATGATCTTAATCTTTCATATTACAAAATTTCCCTTATAAAATAGGAACATAATATATCGCTTCATCTTTCTGGCCCTCTGTCCCTAGTAAAATGAGGAAGCTGAACTTAATGGTCTCTATGGGCCCTTCCTTCCCTAACATTCTAGGATTTCCTATAAACTAGTTAGAGATTTTAAATGTCAAAGGCTTTCTGACTAAGACAATGGTTTCCTAGCAAGTACTATGGGGCTGGTTACAGCTTCCAGAGTAGGCACAACATATAGATGACAAAGAAAAGGAACCTTGTTTCACTTTGGAAAACTATGTTTTTATGTTACAGTTCAGAATTAAGATTAAATGCTAACATCCCCTTTCTCATTTAAAAAAGAGAAAACAGTTCAGTTATTCAATTCTGATCATATAACTACCCTACTCCAGTCATAAATAATCTCCAGCAACGCCCAATTATCTCTAGGATAAAATGCTGAACTACTTTGCTTGGCATTTGAAGCCCCTTACAACCTGCTCCTAATCTACCCTCACAGCCTTACTGAACATTCCACTTCCCTCTATGCACAACAACCCAAGAGGCCTTCTTGATGGATTCTCTACATGGCACTCCACTTCCGGCTTCAGTTGCCTTCACACTGGCTGTCCCCCATTACTTTTGCCTAAAAATTCTTAGTTTCCTTTGAGGCTAAACTCAAAAGCCACATTGTATGCACTTACTGATCCCCCAGCTACTGGTGCCTTTCCCTTAAAATCATTTGGTTATTTATTTTGTACATATATCCATATATTGTCTTTCTAGGTTATACTGTAAGTTTCTGGAAGGCAGGGACAGTTTACATGTTGTACTTGTATCCTCACTGCCTACTACAGTTCATAGCACATAGTAGATGCATAATATTGATGATCTGTCTTTTGGTCATCTTCACTACAGAGAGAACACTAACACAGCTGGGACCTCTTTAGCCTGAAGGCTTTTTATGACCTCCTTGAGTTGTATTTGTATCTCCCCTCAATAAATGCGAACTGGGATTCCATTTAATAACAATGCTCAAAATTCTATAGTCTTATTTCCTAACAGGAATTCCTGTCCTAATGAAACAGGTTCCCCACCTCCACCCCAGTACAACCCAAACCTGGTATACAGTAAAATGCTTATTGATTGATTGATTAGAACAGGACTGGGAGAACACTGAATAGGCAACGACCTAGGAAAAAACTACAAGGTGGGGAGCAACACACATCCAGTAACAGGTTTAATATTAAGTTTTATAAATGTACATATTTTCAAAGCTAGATGATGCTGCACACCATACCTTAAAAGCATCTATTTTATAATATATCAACTGCAAAAGCCATAGTAAAACCCAACCTGTCTAGTGGACAAGCTCTTAGAGAATGCAACTATTTGTGTGGTGGATGAAAGGCATAAAAAGGGTATCACAAAGGCCCTGTCCTAAAGTGACAGGCCATTTACAGCAGTGGGATGCCGTGTACATAGTTAGATACAGCCACTCTGTGCATTTGGACACCCAAATATTTTTCCCTGTCACAATGGAGGATTATTAATTTTTTGAGGGCGGTATATGGAGAATTGACTATGGCATAAAGAACAAAAGGCATCAACAAACATTTTTAATGGAAAAAGTATAGAAATACAACTGTTATTTGCAGCAGTTTAAGGATAATCCACAGAATTAACCAAAACATGATAAAATTCTTGAGAACATTAAGGTATATAAAAGACAGATTGCATGTATGTTCCTTTTTTCCAAATAAGAACGGTATTAGATTACCCATAAGTCTTCATGTTATTCAAGATGCTATTAAGATTAAATACAAAAAAAAAATAAGAGAAAGGCTAACTCCCTTAACATGTTAGCTGATATTTGCATCTTTACAAGGAGATAGCGAAGACAAAAAAATCTTCAAGACTCAAAGGGATG
Source organism: Trichosurus vulpecula (assembly GCF_011100635.1). Taxonomy (NCBI): domain Eukaryota; kingdom Metazoa; phylum Chordata; class Mammalia; order Diprotodontia; family Phalangeridae; genus Trichosurus; species Trichosurus vulpecula. The sequence continues at coordinate 100,626,342 of NC_050579.1, forward strand.
AAATTATTAAACATGGACTAAATCCAAGTGGGCCTTATAGCTTATATTTCAAGAGTGAGACTTACCTGCAATGTCCTCAAATAACACCATAAGGCCATCCCAATTAATTTAATCTCTATTCTGAATAAGAACTAAATATAAAGTTTATCAAAGTGATACATTGCTTTTTTTCCTTCTATATTCCTTCATTTGGTATTCTAGAACCTGTAAACAACCCCAGTACAGGCTGAATAACCCATTATCTAAGGGGGAAAAAGCTTTGGCAGCTTGATTATAGGGCACAATGCTGTAATGGGAAGGACGCTGGCTTGTGAATCAGGACTGAGCTCAGAATCCTGGCTCTGCCTCTGATTAGTGGTCTGACATTGTGCAAGTTATTTAAATGTTCTAAGCTTCAGTTTCTTCATATGAAAATGGAAATGGCTCTCACCATGCTCCCTTTATAGACTCTTGAGAATGAACACAGAGTTTATCTGAGATCATAGGCATATAGTTGGAAGGGAGATTACCTAGCCTAATTCTCCTTTCTTATAGATAAAGAAATGGAGGCCCAGAAGTCAGGGGACTTGCCCAAGATCATACTGAAAATAAGAGGATTTAAATACAACATTTTCCACTATACCACGCTGCTTCATGGGCAGCTAGGTGGTGCAGTGGATAGAATGCCAGGCCTAGAGTCGGGAAGATCCAAATTCAAATCTGGCCTCAGACATTTACTAGCTGTGTGACCCTAGACAAGTCATTTAACTCTGCCTCAGTTTCTTCATCTGTAAAATGAGCTGGAGAAGGACATAGGCAACCACTTCAGTGTTTTTGCCAAGAAAACCCCAAATGGGGTCATGAAGAGTCAGACACAACTGAAGCTACTGAACAACAGAAACATGCTGCTTGCCAGTGTGAAAGTACTTTGGAATAAGTCAAGTACTATGTAAAATGTAAAGAATTATCATCAGCATCAGCATCATCATCACATGAAGGTAAAATACATAACAATAACTTTCCTATATAAATCTTAGGTTTTGAGAAAAAAAATAAAGTATTAGAACTTTCTTTCTGTCCTACCTCTAAGAAGTCATGAGCCTTCCCACCACTGTGTTAAAAATGACATGTTCTGAAAACTACTTGGGTACAGTTCTAAGGACATAAAGAAAAGAACTCTTTAAAAAAACTACACTTCCCAATTAGATTTGGAAAAAATAATTAACATAACCAAACCTCTTGGAGCACTGATATGTTTTTTGCATCTGGGTAGAGTATGTGGAATGTCAGCCAGGTAAATAGGGTAACAGCAAATCTTCCCACAGTCCTTTTCCTACCTACATGCTCTTAGTCATCTCACACTCCTCCATGGAAGACAAAATGTCCTCTCTGTCTTTTATAAACAGGAAATAAGTAGGCATGCCACATCAGAACCAGCTCCATAAATTTTTACCTTCATGAAAACCTGTACAAAGTTGGCATGCAATTCCAAGAGCAAATAATTCCAAAGAAC